>NW_007245787.1:550132-572220 GCF_000164805.1 Carlito syrichta | reverse complement strand
TTGTAGAGATGAGGTCTCGCTGCCCAGGCGGGTCTTGAACTCGCGGGCTCAGGCAATCCATTCACCTCAGCCTCCCAAAGGCGCGGGATTACAGGCTGAGCCATCGAGCCCGGCTCAAAATGTATTTCTTATTCAACTGTTGGTGAACATTCTGGTTGTTACTACCAGTTATGAATAGTGCTGCAGTGGACATTTGTGTGTGTTTGAGTACCTGTTTAATTTCTTGGTATAGAACTAGAGGAAGAACTTCTGGGCCGTTTAGTAATTAGGTGTTGTCAAACTGTTTTCCAAGAAGCTGTACTATTTTACTTCCCACCAGCAAAATACACGGATTCCAATTTATTCACCATCTTCTCCAACACTCATTTTACTTTTTTATTTCTAAAAAAATACCCATCCAACTGAGTGAAATGGCATTTCATTGTGCTTTTGATTTCAGTTCCTTACTGACTAATGACATTGAACGTCTCTCATCTGCTTGTTGGTCATTTGTATATCTTCTTTAGAGAAATGTGTTTTCAAGTCCTTTTCCCATTTTTAAATGGCTGTTTGTATTAGCTGTTGATCTGTAATAGGCTTTATAGATTCTAGGTACTTTTAGACCCTTTTTAACATATGATTTGAAATTATATTTTTCCCATTATGTGGGTAGTGTTTTTACTTTCTTGATAGTGTCCTTTGATACACCAAGTTTTTTATTTTGATGAGATTCAATTTATCTTTTTCTTTTATTGCTTATACTTTTGGAAAGTTATATCAAATAATCTACTGCCAAATCTAAAAGCTTTTTAAAAGAAACCTCAGTAAAAATCCTTTCTTCACCTTCACCAATACCAGCAACTGTTCTAGAAGTACTTCAATGAAACTGTGAATCTTTGAAAAATATTTATTGTTATGGACTGAATTTTGCCCCCTTCCAATTCATATCTTGAAGACCTGATCTTCTAGTACCTCAGAATGTGACAATATTTAGAGATGGGGAATTTAAAGAGGCAATTAAGTTAAAATGAGGCCTTCATTCCACCCTGCTCTCTTTATAAAAAGAGATTAGAACAGAGACACTAGGCATGCACACTCACAGAGAAAAGGCCATGTGAGGATACAATGGGAGGATGACCATCTGCAAGCCAAGGAAAGAGGCTTCAGAAGAAACCAAACCTGCCGACGTCTTGATGTTGGACATCTAGCCTCCATAATTGTGAGAAAATAAATGTCTGTTGTTCAAGCTACCCAGTCTGTGGTATTTTGCCAGAGCAGTATTATCAAAAAACTAATACATCTACAGTGAGATTTAGATTCCAATTCACTTGGAGATAATTACAATATTGAGAAGATCAAAGTGCACATTTGTTCTTTTCAGTGCCAATGACCTTCTATGTCAATTTGCTTCTTTTCTGACAAAAAATTTGGAAAGTAACCAAAATTTCCCTTTCATTTCAAATTTTACCCTGTGGATTTTGGGTATTTTTGAACTTTTACAGCTTCTGACCTATGACCAGAATGAGTTGGAACTAATACAGTCCAAGTAAGTAATCTTTGATTTTGTAAATAATTTTGGGACAAGTAAATAAGACATGAAATCAATTGTAGCTAATATAAATTCCCATATAAGTCTTCAGATTGCCTATTGTCTTAGTTTGTTTGGTGTTGCTACAAAGAAATACTTGAGGTTGGGTAATTTATTTTATTTTATTTTATTTTATTTTGTGAGTTGGAGTCTCACTCTGTCACCCAGACTGGAGTGCAGTGGCCACTCCGGGCCACCGCAGCCTCGGCCTGCTGGGTTCCAGCGATCCTTCTGCCTCAGCCTTCAGAGTAGCCGGAATTACTGGAATTACGACCAGCTGATTTTTTGATTTATTGTAGAGATGAGGTCTCGCCAAGTTGCCCAGGTGGGTCTCGAACCCACGGGCTCAGGCAATCCACTCACCACAGCCTCCCAAAGGCGTGGGATTACAGGTTGAGCCACTGAGCCCGACTGAGGTTGGGTAATTTATAAAGAAAAGAGGTTTATTTGACTTACAGTTCTGCAGGCTGTGTGGGCAGCATGGTGCTGGCATCTGCCTCTGGTGAGGGCCTCAGACTTCTTCCTCTCACCGTGGAAGGCAAAAGGGAGCCAGCATGCAGAGATCACATGGTGAGAGAGGAAGCAGGAGGGAGCATGAGGGAAGATGCCAGGCTCTTTTCAATAAGCATCTCTCAGGAGAACGAATAGAGTGAAAACTTACTCATTACCCCAGGACAGCAACAAGCTATTCAGGAGGGATCCACCCCCATGTCCCAAACACCTCCCATCAGGCCCCACCACCAATACTGGGGATCACATTTCAACATAAGTGTCGAGTGGGGCAAATATGCAATCTACAGTATCTACACAGATCTATTTGAGTTCATGGTCACTCTTAAGGGAAGATGGACAGGTCATCTGAGGTGGCAGAAGAGTAAAGGAAAAACACCTACCTCAAAATAGCTAAACTGTTCAAGTGATAACTGCAATTGAAGCATAAGTGTAATTTGTTTAAGATATAATCTTTTCCAGGAAGTTTTTTTGTTAATGCAAATGCCTTCCAAGACGTATATATTATTGACTTATTGGTGTTCTGCACTGTTTTAGTCTTCCTGAGTGAACAGATAGGTGTACTACTGATCAACAGGATACTTAGCTGCATAAAATTCCAGATACGGTGACAGAAATGCATTCAAAGTGTATAAAAGGGAAGTTGGGGGCAGGTAGGGTACAGAAACAAAATTATTACCATCGTGCTGATTTACATCTATATGGTATTTTATATTTTACAAAGCATTTTTTTGAATCTTGCCTTCAACTAGGGCTCTGAAAAATAATTCTCATACTCTGCCTTTCTTAAAAAAAAGAATTATAAAAATGCTTAAATATCTACAATAAACCCCAGGTTCCAAAACTTCATTTACTTGAGAATTTGACAACCTGAGCTATGTTTGGTTTCATTTTCATAAAAAAACTAAACATCATGCAATCCATTCTAGTAATGACAATCTAGGTTATTCAGACCAACAGTCTTAATGAAAATTAAAAATATACTTTATGTGAAATATAGAAAAAAAGTCCTTAAAATAGGTAAGTGCCTAGCCACACAATTTGAGCTTGTTTTGAAGCCTTACATAGCAGTCATTAAAGCAATGCCTGATACTGCCAGAGGAGCATTGTCTTCAGATATCCACCTTACATCAAACTTGGACCTTGAAATTCTATACTACAACAACAACAAAATCTTACTACAGATTAAAAAAGAAAAGGTCACTTGAGGGTGTAACATCAAATGGCAGAGCAGACAGCTCCATGCTCCCACCTGCTATGGAAATATAAAAAAAAAAAAAGCAGAAACTATCAGAATCAAACTTGTCAGAAGTCTGCAAAAAAGGGCAGCAAAACTAACTCAAATAACTCTACTGTGGCATATTATTTTCTAATACATTTCAGATTTTAGAAAAAAATCTCAAATAATGCCTGTTTTGATTATTTTTATTTCTAAGCCATACTGCTACTATAGTGCTTTGAGCATGAATTTGGGAATCAAAGAAATCTAGGTTTGTTCCTAACCCATCCCTTACTAGTGATGTGGCCTTGGGCAAATATGGATATGTCTATTTTGTATCAATTTCCCATTGCTGCTGTAATAATTACCACAAACTTAGCTGCATAAAGCAAGATTTTTTTAGGTTTAGTGATCAGAAGCTCAAAATTGGGTCCTATAGGGCTTACAGTCAAAGTGCCAGGAGGCCTGCTTGCCTTCTGGAGGTTCTAGGGGATTACCTGTGTCTTGCCTTTTACACCTTCCGGAGTCACCAGCATTCCTTGGTTTGTGTCCATCTTCCAACTTCAAAGCCAGCAATCACTTACTTCAACCTCTGTTTCTATCTTCACATCTCCCTCTCTGTCCACCTCTCTCTTATGAGGGTACTTGTAATTATTACATTAGGCCCACCCGGATAATTCTGGAAGGATCCTCCCTGTCTCAAGATCCTTCATTTAATTCATCAGAGAAGTCCCTTTTGCCATGTGGGGAAACATATTCACACTGCAAATCTACACCAACATTAGGCAATATTTAAAAAATATAAATTAATTTTATAGGTCTTAATAGCATCTTGCCTTTTTATACTGTCCCAAACTGGAACATATGAGAGGTCTGACAATTAAGTTCACGAACTCATCCTAGAAAAAGTGCTACGTACCTCATTGCTGAATAATACTATAGTCACCTTTGAAGTACTCCCCCTGGGAAGCTATGTACTGATGTCAGTGCCTAGTCCACCTGTCAAAGCAGTTTTGGAACTCTTTTTCTGAAATGGCCATCAGAGCTGTCATCATATGACCCTCAATGTACTGAATGTCATCAAAATGTCTTCCTTTCAATATTTCCTTTATCTCTGAGTAAAGAAAAAAAGTCACTGGGGGCAAGATCAGGCGAGTAGGGAGGGTGTTCCAATACAGTTATTTGTTTACTGGTTAAAAACTCCCTCATAGACAGTGCTGTGTGAGCTGCTGCACTATCTTGGTGCAAGAGCGCCCTTGAGACCATTTTTGCACATACCTTTCTCATGTCAAGACTTTCAGTTAAGATTTTCCTGTTTCTCTATCGGTGTCTATTTGGTCTGCTATGCTTATCACAGTCAGCCAATGACTTTGATGCACAATTTGATAAATTTTTGCGATGTCTTCATCAGTTCTACTCGTTAATGGCCATCCTGATCTCTCTTCATCAGTGACGCTTTCTCTGCCCTCAGAAAAACATTTACTCTATTTGTACACTGCCATTTACTTCATGGCATTATCCCCATAAATTTGAACTAACATGTCCCTGATTTCTCTTTCACTTTTGCCCACTTTAACAAGAAATGTAATGTTTGTTCATTGCTCAAATCAAGTTCCAACATTCTCACAATGGCACACAAAACATGCAACAACAATAATGAATGCCACGCTGCAAGACACTGCCACATGTCGACATGAACACAGCTGTGAGACACTGATATGCCAAGGTTATGAAACCTTACCGAGTTGTTTGCGCATTGCTGCCAACGTAAGCACGTTGGCAAGTTTGTGAACTTACTTGTCAAGCCTTATATTGAATGCTAAGAGAAATATTGTAAATTTTCCTAATCAAGACAAGTTTCTTTTTATAAACCCCTGGCTCAAATTCTTCTAGTCAGGTTGTTGTAAAACAATATGTACAGTCTGTCCCTGAAAACACTGCACTCTGGCAGTCTGAATCATCTCTTTACCCAAAATATATACTCAGTTCAGAATGGCCATTTAAAGCAGTAGCTAGGGTTAAGATTCCTTGTGCTAGACATGCTGTTCTTCTCCTCCCCCTCCTCCTTCCTCTCCTCCTCCTGCTCCTTCTTCATCTTTTCTTTCTTTTTGAACTGAAGCTGGGGCATGGTGGCACAATCATGGCACACCACAACCTCAACTTCCTGGGTTCTGGCAATCCTTCCGTCCCAGCCTCCTGAGTAGCTGGGACTACAGGTGCATGCCACCATGCCCAGCTAATTTTTTTGTAGAAACCAGGTCTTGCTATATTGTCTAGGACTGGGCCCAAGCAGTCCCCTCACTCAGTCTCCCAAAAGTACTGGGATTACAGGTGTGATCCACAGCATCCGGCCTTCTTCTCTTGACAGAAACACTTTCTCTGAAAATTGGACCCCCAGCTCCTTGGATCTTCTCCAGATTCCCTCAATGTCTTTGAACATGCTCTTGATTCTTTCTATCTGGATGGCACTTCCCACCATCTTACCTGGCAAAACGATTTATTGTTCAGATCTCAGCTTAGATGGTATCTCTTTATCATCAAATATAAATTAAAATATTTTATTTCACTTAATAAACATTTACGTTTCATATTTGTGTATTTCATTTGCTTAAGGGTTGTATTCATGTCTAGTCAGTAAGTTCCATGAAACTAGAGAGCATATCAGTTTTACCCTCTTAATTTAGTTCCTGCATTTAGTACCATGATGGCAACAAGTACTGCTGAATGGATGAACAGGTGAACAAATGAGAAAAATAAAATGTGGTCAGGTACAGTGGCTCATGCTTGTAATCCCAGTAATTTGGGAGGCCGAAGTAGAAGGATTTCTTGAACCCAGGAGTTTGAGACTAGCCTAGGCAACATAGCAAGACCTCACCTCTATAAAAAATTAGCCAGGAGTGGTGGTACACATGCCTGTAGTTCCAGCAACTTGGGCTGAGGTGGAAGGATCTCCTGAGCCCAGGAATTTGAGGTTGCAGTGGACCATGATGGTGCCACTGCACTCCAGCCTGGGCAGCAAAGCTAGACCCTGACTCCAAGTTTGTTTGCTTGCTTTTTTAAGTTGGAGTCTCACTCTGTCACCCAGGCTGGAGTGCAGCGGCACATTTGTGGCCACCACAGCCTTGACCTACTGGGCTCAGGCAATCCTTCCACCTCCAAGCCTTCCAAGTAGCTGGAACCATAGGCGTGAGCCACCACAACTGGCTAATTTTTTAAAAATTTATTGTAGAGATGAGGTCTCACCAAGTTGTCCAGGCTGGTCTCGAACCCCTGGACTCAGGCAATCCTCTCACCTCAGCTTCACAAAGAGCTGGGATTATAGGCTTGAGCCACCACACCCAGCTGTTATTAGGGTTTTTAACCAGGACACAAATTTTCACTTGCGTATGGGTTTGTGGATATTTATCTAGGATTACTAACATTCCTAATGGTTGAATGTCATTTCCAAAGCCTCAGTTTCATTTAAGACAAATATAAATCAACCCATTGATTTCATATTTTCTTTTCTTCTTTTTTTTTTCAGTTGGAGTTTTACTCCGTCACCCAGACTGGAGTGCAGTGGCCGCTCCTGGCCACCGCAGCCTCGACCCACTGGGCTCCGGCGATCCTTCCGCTTCAGCCTTCTGAGTTGCTGGAATAACAGGCGCGTGTTACCACGCGCAGCTAATTTTTTATTTATTGTTGAGATGAGGTCTCGCCAAGTTGCCCAGGTGGGTCTCGAACCCGTGGGCTCAGGCAATCCACTCACCTCAGCCTCCCAAAGGCGCGGGATTACAGGCTGAGCCACCCAGCCCGGCTATTTCATATTTTCTGAAACCACTTCTGCTTCTGTGGACCACTACTGTTTTACCTTCATAAGTTACTTGAATGTCAGTGTATGCAAAGAACTACTGTGATGTTTATCTGGTTCATGATGGCAGCTGCAGGGCTTCAGGCTAGTGTTCCAGTTGTCCCAACACTCATTCTCACTGTTTATCTTGTACTAGGGCAAAGACTGCTTACAGATACATAACTCAACACACGAACACTACATTATTGCCTATCTGGGTTAGACATTGCATAATTTATGAGGTAATCTAGTAATAAAACTGCTTCTAATCTCAGCTCAGCCATTGTGTGACCTGGAGGCAAATCACATCATTACTTGTCACCTCAACCATAAAATGAGTAAATATGTATTATATTAGCCTTTTATCTTACTTCATAGAAGTAGTACCTCAATTAATAATAAAAATTTGATAAATTCCAAAGAGTTTCATTTTTTAATTGAGAAAAGTGGAAGAAATAATTAATAAGGCCTATTCTATAGCTAATATTTATAATTCCGGAATAGTTTTTGAAGTTCTCATGAGTTTCTGTCTTTTCTCCAAGTAGATACTCCTTCCATAGTCATTCATGGAATCATCCCACTCTCACAATGAGAAACTTAACATAGCTATATGGCACTAAGACTACTCGAAATATCAATTATTTTCCCAGGACTTTACAAGCCTCAATCTGGCAGCACTATTTTTGGCCTCACGACTTCCACATGCCACTCCAATATCTCGCTTATGATGTGGTATGAGCCTTTCAAGCTGCTTTATTTAGTTCTTTCCAGTTCCCAAACTTGTTAGTAGTCCATACTTCTAACAGTACCAACTCTGTTCCTTCCTCGGTTGGACAACCTCTTCTCACTTTCTCTATCTAACGAATTCCTACTCTGATTCCTTATTTCAAGGACTAGCACTGGATATTTTCTGTCATTTTAGTTTTTGCTAGTCTTATTTAGGATTCTTAATATGAGCTCTATAGACACACAGGTCATAAGACTTTCTCCTTTGCATTCCATTTGCTTGAGGGTGGGAAGGACTGTCTTGTTAAAGAGTTAGATATCTGGGCCCCTGTCCTCCCCTCCAATTTGGAAAGTGTGGGGTAAGCTTAAAAATCTGCATTTAGTATAAACATCCCAGGTGTTCTGATGAAAATTGTAGCCCATGTTTTGAGCAACATGGGGGTTTAAATAAATGAGTTTCAGGGAACTGTGAACCTCCAGAAAATTTTTATAACATTTTGTATCTGTATGTATATTTGCATTTTTCTAAGGGGAGATTTCATAACTTTAAACAAACTATTTAAAGATTCTGTGATATAATTTTTTTTACAGACAACATATTATAATGTTAAATATTTACCATGACTGTATATTGGCCTAGTTGAACAAAACTTCTCATTGATTAGAAGAATAAAACATGAATGTCAGTCTCCTTTGTATAAATAAATAAGTTTTGATGACTGGTAAACTATGAACTCATTATAGAAAATAAGGAAAACCACAGGAACATGTAAGCGACAAGCTAAGCATTACCCCATAGCCCCAAAGCAACCTCTGTTAATGTTTTATAACACACACACACAGACACACACACACACACACACACACACACAGGCAAAAACTTTCAAATTGGTTACAGGCAGTAGACACACCATGCGTGCACATACAAACTTGGATCACACACTTTAAGTTCTGGGATACCAGAGTTTTAACATAAAACAGGTAGTGCATATGTAAAATCCTAGAAGAAAAGGTAGTCCCAAAATTCCATCTGTCATTTTCATTTTAACAGGAAAAGTACAAGACTAATAGCCAGAGAAATCTTGGTTTTGGTCCCTCCTCTTCCTGGTTGAATAACTTTAAGTAAGTCCCTTAATATTTCCGGACTTCTGATAACTGACCTCTTAAAAAGATAATGGCACATAAGCTTTTTGAAAGCAGGCCACATGATGTCCTGAACTATGGATCTAGATATAGATATAGATACAGAGATTGATATACTTATCCAGCAATTTTTTTTGGTCACATACAAAAATTCAAACCATACCCACTTTGGCTTGGTATTGTCTTAGAGAGGCAATGTGTGAAATAAAATGGAATGTACCCATGTTGAATTTTTATTCAAAAGCAAACATTAATGCAAAGGATAGCATTAAGCTGAGAACTGTGTAAGTGATGAAGAGATACATAACACAGAATTTATATTTACAGAAGCAGAATGTCAAATGCACTCTGTGTAGCAGTTACACACTGGGACAGTCTATGATTGTTTTTTACAATATGCACACTTCACCATAAAATACAACAAAGAGTAACTTAGGACTCCGGCCCTCTATGAGCTGTCATATCCATGCAAATAGAACACTGGAAAATTCAGAACAGTCTCCTCAGTTTGTATCTATTTACTTAATGCTGGGCGATTATGTAAGTAATGCTGGGTTCTCAATATACACTTATTTGTGTAGCTTTTTACCCCTTTAGCTAATCACACAACAGCTTCTGTGAAACAAAAAGAAAAGGAAATAGACGTTGTGCATACCAAAGCAGAGTCCAAAGTGCTTGAAATGCTAACAAGGAAATGGCAATATTAGGCAGCCAGTGTTAACAAGTGTATTGAGTTGCTCAGTCACAAAACTGTCCCACTTGGCCAGCCTCAGTTGCTCAGCGATTCTGGGTGAAATTGTAACTGAGAATGGGTCAAAAAGGACAGGCAGTTGAAAAGAATTTTGAGGAAACAGGTAGTGCAGTCAGGCTGGACTGCTGGTGAAGATGGTGTGTAGGAAAGAAGGGTCCACAGACTCGAGAGTTGGAGAGATGGTGGAACCAACTTTGTCTTCTAAGAAATCCTACAAGTTTCCAGTGGCAGATTGTAAGTCACACACTTGCTATGACTCCTGCCCTGCAGGAGATATTGCCACAGTGAATGTTCAAAACTCATTGGGAGTTTCTAAGAATTGTAAAATAGGAAGCAACTGTGAAGAACAGAGACTAACCATTTTATTTTCCAGAGAATTCCGAGGCCTACCCAGGGTTTGAATGATTAGCTTAAGAGCACATATCTGTGAGTGTCAGAACTAGGTTTCTAGACCTTCCCTGGAGTGCCCTGACTGCAACTCTGCCTCATCCCACATTATGTGAATTATAATGGTCCTGCTTCAGAATCTTGAAGTTTTCCAAAGTTGTTCTGAAATCTATTAACACTGGTTCATTATTTACTCAAGAATATTATAGTTTCATCTGGAAAATGCTCTCTGGAGAAAATAATAGTCCTAAAACCTGAATGGTTTTGTGTACCAAGATAAGTCTCAGAATGGAGAAGAGGTACAGGAAACAACTCAGGCATTCTCAACACTTTATATGAAATGCACTTGCCTCCATGAAGTAAGAATACAATATTGAATAAAAGTTGATACACTATTGTGTAAACACATCGTTTATAAACATGATACAGTATCATCGACAACCTTAGTGTACCCACTATTTTATTTTTATTAATCAAGAGTAAGTTATTTGAAATTTTGCTGTAAAACTTCATAGCATTGCCAAGTTTTTATTTCTTAGGATAAAGACTATCAGTAAGGAAAAACCCTAATTTCTTTCTTTAGTGACTGATTAAATGAAATGTTTCTTTAAAAATATTTCATACCAAGTAATAAACATAGCCTTAAGTATGTAATACTTAAAATCATTTATAAAACTCACTCTCCAAAATATGGGGAAAGAAGGCAGGAAGATTACTTGAATCCGGGAGTTTGAGACCTTCCTGGACAACATAGCAAGACTTAATTTCTACAAAAAGTAAAAAAGTTAGCCATGCACTGCGGATGCTGAGCCAGAAGGATTGCCTGAGTATAGGAGGTCGAAGAGAGCTGTGATCATACCACTGCACTCCAACTTGGGTGACAGAGTAAGACTCCAATTTAAAAGCAAACAAACAACCATATGTACATATGGGAAAAGGCATCTTTCAGTGACTTTCATTTTCCTAAAAAGTAATGATGATACAGAATCATATATTCTATACACTGGAAAGATTGCTACTTAAGAGCAATCTGTTAATACAATCTATTAATTGTGTATTTTGTTCTTATATGCTTAAATTTCAAGTCACCTTCAAAGTACTCTCTATTTGAATCTATACATCTATCAAGATGCTTTTTCCATTGCTCAGAAGTTTTTGAACTTGACCATTTTAATGCCTTTTAGTGCTTCTGCTGTTTTTTGTTTCCCCTCTTCCACATCAGTAAAAATTTCCCTTTGAGGACTTATTTCATCGGGGAAACAACAAAAAAAAAGTCACCTGGTGCGAGATCAGGTGAATAGGAAGGGTGGGGCGTGGAGGTCATGCTTCTTTTAGTAGAAAACTGCTGAACATTCAGTGGGTGTGGGCAGGTGCACTCTTAAATCACCTGTCATGAAGTGGGCAAACACGTTGAAAGAATCTCAAAAAAAAAAAAGAAAGAAATCTACTGAAGCTGAACACAGCCTGTCAAAACAACACTCACTGGACTGATACTGA
Organism: Carlito syrichta; assembly: GCF_000164805.1. Classification (NCBI taxonomy): domain Eukaryota; kingdom Metazoa; phylum Chordata; class Mammalia; order Primates; family Tarsiidae; genus Carlito; species Carlito syrichta. Next base: position 560,591 of record NW_007245787.1, on the reverse strand, counting down.
TGGGTTCCTGGAATACTTACCTAGCATGCGAAACCTGAATAAGGGGCTTGGCCTCCAAAAGATAATTCCAGTTTTTGGAGGGTCCCCTTGGATATTAGAGTTGTTCCCAAAAAAGCCTGTTACTTGATCTTTGTGTAAATTTATATCTTTTGATATCTAGTGTGCATGACTTCTGAGTATGAAATAATTAACAAATAGAGATCAGCTGTCTTCCAACTCATCTGAGACAAAGCTCAAAGGACACAGGCACAACATAGGTGAAGCCTTCAAAACCCTACCCAATCCTTGTAAATACGGACTTTAGTATTGCTATCTTGCCTTTTGCGAAAACTATAACAAGAATGCTGGAAGAAGTACTTCCTAGGCGGCAGTCTCTTTTTCCCTTTCAGTAATGAATTTCTGCTTAACAGTTAAACTACTGATTGAGACTCTCCTGTGGTTCTCTCTCTTCACTTGTTCCTCACTCTGTTACACTTTCTAAAACACTTTTTGGCTTTCAAACCTACAATGATTTTCCAATGCCAAAAGGATCTTGAGAGGCAGTGCAGTACAGCAGAAGAGCTGAGAAGCATGTGAGCCTCTCCTAGCAGTAGAGGAAAAATGAACTGCTTGGAGTCCTTGTCTCTTATTTTTAAAACTGAGGTTGTATTTCCAGCTTTAAACTTTTGTGTTCTCTCTAGCATCCAAGGTCATCATCAGTTGGCACTATCTATCCATTTCTCTGTATGTATATATACCCATTATGAACCTCTCTTCTCTGCTAGGCTCCTCACTATCCTTCACACATTTGTCAAGCACTCATACTGTTATCACTTTCAAAATAAAAGCCCATCTTCCTCCCTACTTACCAGCTAACATGTTTCATTTGAGGTCTGCCTATTTTAAATTTTCCCTGAGTCCAGGCTCATGCCTGGAATCCCAGCACTTTGGGAAGCTGAGGCAGGAGGATTTATTGAGCCCAGGAGTTCCAACCAACCTGGGCAACACAGCAAGACCTTGTTTCTTTAAAAAAAAAAAAGTCAATAAAAATAAATTGTCCCTGATTATTACAGCTCATAATCTCACTCATGCTTTAAAATGCTATACTGATATTTTTGGCCTGTACCAGGGGTCCCCAACCCCAGGGTCACTGATAGGTATTAGTCGTGGCCTTTTAGGAATTGGGTTGCACAGCAGAAGGTGATCTGCAGGCAAGCAGAGTTCTCTCTTCTGTCAGAACAGTGGTAGCATTAGATTCTCATAGGAGTATGAACCCTATTGTGAACTGCTCATGCAAGGGATCTTGGTTGTGGTACGCCTTATGAGAATCTAATGCCTGATGATCCCCTCTCCCTTCCTCCTTGCCCCTTTCCCCCTCTGGAAAAACTGTCTTCTACAAAACTGGTCACTGATGCCAAAAAGGCTGGGAACCACTGGCCCATACAATATCCATTAGCACTCAATTTTGTGAAAGACATCTTATTCTCCAGTTATTTTTGCATGTATATTTGTTTTTGTGCTCTTTAATTGCATATATTTTTTCCTACCTTTTGGTTTCTCCTTTTTTTTTTTTTTGAGTTGGGGTTTTCCTCTGTCACCAAGGCTGGAGTGCAGTGGCACACTCACGGCCACTGCAGCCTCAGCCTGCTGGGCTCAGGCGATCCTTTCGCCTCAGTCTTTCAAGTAGCTGGAACTACAGGCATGTGCCACCACACCCGGTTAATTTTATTTTTTTAATTGTAGAGATGAGGTCTCGCCAAGTTACCCAGGTTGGTCTCAAACCTGTGGGCTCAGGCAATCCTCTCATCTCCACCTCCCAAAGTGCCCAGCTTTTTTTTTTTTTTTTTAAGTCAGAGTTTCATTCTATCACCCAGGCTGGAGTGTAGTGGCTACTGCAACCTTGGCCTGCTGGACTCAGGTGATCCTTCCACCTCAGCCTTCCAAATAGCTGGAACTATAGGCATGTGCCATGATGACTGGCTAATATTTTTTTATTTATTGTAGAGATGAGGTCTCACCTAGGCTGGTCTCCAACTCCTGGGCTCAGGCAATTCTCTCACCTCCACCTCCCAAAGTGCTGGAATTACAGGTATGAGCCACCATGACCAGCCCAGTTTCTCCTTTCCTACCCTTCCTTGGCACATGATTTGAAATGACTTGCAACAAAAGTAAAATGTAAATACAGATAGGACAAAGGATATCATTCAGGTGGTTGACACTTTGCTGTTTCCTAGCAGCTATACCTTAAAGGAAAAATCCAGGAAGTTGTTTGAAGCTCATTACCAGAAAAGAGAAGCCACACCAACTTTTTTTTTTTTACTTCAAACCTACAACCTACTTTTAATATGGGGCTTCAGAGTAGACACTATAAGTGATGTCACGAGCCATTTCCTCAACATTTTTACAGCATAATTCAAATGTCATATGGTTACTCCTTAAGAGGACCTCCAATATAAACTAAAGACAAAATGTCTACATAAAACTAGTGAAGATAATACTTTTAAAAATCCTCAAAACTGGGTACAGTTGGGTTTCTGTAGTTTCAGCTACTTGGGAGGCTGTGGCAGGAGGATCACTTGAGCCTAAAAGTTTGAGGTCAGCCTGGGCAAAACAGAGAAACCCTTGTCTCTCTAAACAAATAAATAAATTCCTTCATAGTTCCTTGCAGAATACTGGTTATTCAGTAGGTGTTCAATAAATACCTGTTACTGACCACATTAAGAGAATTTTCACGTTATTGATATTTTAAAACTAGTGATGGATGTCTGCAATATTGTTCTCTTAGGAGCACCAAAGTGAACTGAAGAAGTAGGGAAATCTAGTTCCCTAAGTTAATGAAATTTTAATCACTGATTAAGTATAGGGTTTATTTTTTTCTGCACTGGAAATGCCACAGACAGGAAGTAAGAATTTGGTTGTCAGGCTAAAAAGATATTGGTTACATTGATAACATAATTAGAGCAGATTTTAAGATCAAGCCTGCCCTTTGGCAGAGTTCCTACTACGTAAAAATGCCACTCCGAATCACTCGGGGATGGAAGGCCATGTGGCATGATTGAAATTCTTTCTTTTCACACATCTATTTACCCCAGGGTTTCTTTACATTGGCATTATTAACATTTTGGGCTAGATAACTTGTGGGGGACTATCCTGTGCAGTGTGTGATGTTTAGCAGCATCTCTGGGTCTCTACACACTAAACACCAATACCATGCCACAAGAACAGATGTGATCATCAAAAGTGTTTCCAGACATTGTTGAATGTCCTATGGTAGGCAAGATCGCTCCTTTTTGAGAACTGCTACTTTAGAATGGAATAAAATGAGACAGACTTTAAAATAGAACAAAATAAGACAGACAATGGTATCAGTTAAGACAATTTATGGTTAATTTTAGTTGTCAGGATAAGTTTGCATTCAGTATTACCACTTCTAAACATTTTGTCTTAAGATACCTATTTAAATTCCTTTTGAGAACTTGCTCATCCCAGCTGAACTGAAAGAGAGAGAAATTTTCCTCATTTAGATTAGATGGGGAATTCGGCACTCTGGCAGACAGAAAAGAATCACTGCAGGGGAGAACCCAACATACAGGGTAGGAAGGTGCAAAGAGAGCTGTGGATGCTGGACCTCTCTCCTTGAAAAGCTCTTGCTATTCTTTATCCCATGGAATGTCATAGGATAACTATAGATATTTTTTGCAGCCTCACACTTTCTCCTTAACTCCAGATCTGTACCTCCAAATGTTTATTCAACAAGTCTCCTGAATGCTTCTGGACCACTCCAGTCTGGCTCTACCTACTGTGTGTCCTATGAGCTCATGCTAGTTGATATGGCTGGAGGTATCAAATCAAAACAAAACAAAAAACAGTTTTAGAGGTCCTGTGCATTCAGAAGAAGAAAAAACTTAAAGGAACTCACAGATATGCTAGTTGAGATGAGACATTTTAAAGACATTGAACATACAGAACTAAAGTAAAAGCTAGGCAGGAAGTTGCAGTATAGGAGAAATCAGTGATTATGAGAGTTTTAACAAGAGCAGATGGTTCCACCTAGGCTCTAATAAAAAAGGAAACTGCCTCTTCAAAGACGTATAGTAACCTTCAGAGTGTGTGTTAGCAAAGTAACCAATGACCAGAAGAGAATAAAGAAAATGATTTGTGTGGTTTAATTAACTTCACTGTAATTGAGATCTTATTTGTATACTGTGTATCCCAAGTCCCTAATATGTTTAAAAAAATGTTTACAGATGAACTTGACATGGTGGAAAAAAGATGCTATAAAAGGGGGAAAATTAGATATACCAAAGACTCCCAAAACTTTCAAATTAGTTAAGGAAAGTACACACACACACACACACACACACACACACACACACACACACACACACACACTTACACACAAACCTAAATTGTGCTTTTTGAATGAGCAGAAATGAAAATCTTCCTTCAGCTTCTTGATATTAAGGATAGCAGTACAAACATTAAATGTTCTGTATGTCTCTGCTTTATAATTACATGGATTGTCAAGAATAAAACTATAATAAGTGACATGACTCAGACTATGTAGAATAACAGAGGGTACTTCAAGGCAACATTCCAGGTCATTATACACATTATCCTAACAGGCACTAAAGGAAGTTCCAGTTATTTATGATTCCCATTTTTTAACTTCCCAAAACTTTATGGGAGACTTCCTGTCATCTCATGATTGATAGAAGAATCCCTATTATAAGACATTTCGAAAGTAAAATTACAAAGGTAATTTTAAGTTTTAAAATTTAATTGTAGTCACAAGCATGACAGGCAACAAACAAACACCCCAGAGCTCACAGGAGCTGCAAATTGTTAAAGGTGCCATGACAAAATAACTCATAACATCTCTTCTGTATAAACTCATAAAGGAATTCCTTCTGTTTGGTTTATGATATCCTTTCTGATAACTTAAGGATAGGAGCAAAAAGCAAGTACCCAGAAGTATTTTAAATACTACAACTTCAATATACTTCAAAGAACATGTATATGTATTTTTTTTTTTTTTTTTTTTTTGAGTTGGAGTCTCACTCTGTCACCCAGACTGGAGTGCAGTGGCTGCTCCCGGTCACCGCAGCCTCGACCTGCTGGGCTCCAGCGATCCTTCCACCTCAGCCTTCCAAGTAGCCGGAATTACAGGCATGCGCTACCATGCTCAGCTGATTTTTTTGATTTATTGTAGAGATGAGGTCTTGCTGCCCAGGTGGGTCTCGAACCCGCGGGCTCAGGCAATCCACACACCTCAGCCTCCCAAAGGCGCGGGATTACAGGCTGAGCCACCGAACCCGGCTGTATATGCATTTTTAAAAGGCAAAGTACATTATCAGACATGTATCATAATATGATACCTTAAGTAATATGTAGTGCAAATTGTAAAAAGAAAAAAAATCACTGCATTAGATAGGTGGCAAATTACAAATCACACTCAAAATCATACATTTTTCTCTCAGCACTGAATGCTGATTGACAGACGAAATTTTTATTGCTAGTGGTGCATGTCATATTCATTATAAAAACACAACTAAAAATGAAAAAATTTCCCAACACATTAAAAAAAAATCAGATTTAAATGTCAGCCAGCAAGATGTAATATAACTGGGACAGTCCTATAATTCCATGGGTGACCTTTTTTCCAGATGATTTTCAAAGTTATTACAGATTCCTGATAATACAATTTGCCTAGAAACATATGAGCTGATGATGAGCTACTACCACCCCTCCCCGCCATCCTCCACCTCTCCACCTCTCCACTGATACTTCACTAGAAGGCTGACCACAGCACTTTTTGGGTAAACTATAGAGCAGTTATTTAAACCTAAACTGATGTTAACTGAGTTAAACCGCGGCTTCCTTTTTGGGATAAATAAACATCATTTTCCTTATTTTCTTGGTTAGTTATATACTGGAAAAGTCTCTAGGTACCCTTAACATGAATATTATGTAACATACAAGATATAAGCCTAGAGTTATTAATAAATATTCATACTGAACTTCACATTTGTGAATAATTTATTCCTAATAACTGTGTAAATGAAGATGTAGTTGGGTGGTAGGAAAAACAAAACAAAACAAGAAAAGCAAGAACTTTGATACTTCCAGCTCATTAGATTGGTTTCTTAAAAGCATAATGCACATGAAAAGTCAATATTTACATACTAAATAACAAACACTATATTCTGATTTCTCCATCTATATTGCAAAATATTATGTCCTTGGAAATGCAAGAGGTTTTGACTAATTAAAACAATCCTGAAAAACAAGATCAACAAAGTTAAAGGGTTCAGACTTCCTGATTTCAAAACTAAAAAAAAACCCTACAGTAATCAAGACAATGTGGCATTGGATAAGAATAGATGCAAGAGGGATCAAATAGAATTGAGAGTCCAGAAATAAATCCTAACATTTATGGTCCACTGATTTTTATGACAAGTGGTGCTGGGACAACTGGATTTCCACACACAAAAGAATGAATTTGCACTCTTACTTCACATAATATACAAAAAGTAACTTAAAATAGATTATAGGCACCAGGCTCAGTGGCTCAGCCTGTAATCCCAGCACTTTGGGGGGGGCCAAGGCAAGTGGATTGCCTGAGCCCACGGGTTCGAGATCAGCTCAGGCAACTTGGCAAGACCTCGTCTCTACAATAAATAAATAAAAAAAATTAGCCGGTTGTGGTTGCGTGCACCTGTAGTTCTGGCTACTTGGAAGGCTGAGGTGGATGGATCATCAGGGCCCTGCAGGTCGATGCTGGGGTGGCTGTGAGTGTGCCTCTGCCTTCCAGCCTGGGCAACAGAGTGAGACTCCACCCCCCCCCAAATAGATCATAGGCATAAGTATAAGAGCAAAAGCTATAACACTTAGGAGAAAAAGGTAAATCTTTATGGCCTTACATTAGGCAATGAGTTCTTAGATACAGCATTAAAATTACAAATGGCAAGAGAACATTGGATAGTTAGACATCATCAAAATTCACAACATTAGTACTCCAAAGAACAATATTAAGAAAGTGTAAAGACAACCCAAATTAGAGAAGAATAATATTTGCAAATCATATATTTGAATATGTAAAAAACTTTTACAGTTCAACAATAAAAATAAAATAACCCAATTAAAAATGAATAAATGGGTCTCGCCAAGTTGCCCAGGCTGATCTCAAACCCCTGTGCTCAATCTTCCCGCCTCTGCCTCCCAAAGTGCTGGGATTACAGGCGTGAGCCACGGTGCCAGCTAAATTTTCATACACAGTAAATATCATCAAAGGAAACCCCAAATCAATGAATAATACTAAAAAGAAGACTGGGTGCAGTGGTTCATGCCTGTAATACCAGCACTTTGGGAGGCCAAGACAGGAGGATTACTTGAGCCTAGGAATTTGAGACCAGACTAGGCAATTTAATGAGATCTCTACACACACACACACACACAAAAGTTAGGCATGGTGGTGTGCTCCTGTAGTCTCAGCTACTCAGGAAACTGAGGTTGATGGTAGAAGGATAGCCCGGACCCAGGAGGCGAGGGCTGTGATGAGCTGTAATCATGCCAGTGCCCTCCAGCCTGGGCAACAGAGATCATGTCTCAGTAAAAACCAACAAACAAAAACACTAAAAAGAAACTGAGACCCTCTGTATGAGATAAGGTTCACCTACTATTGGCAGAGGAGTTAATTTTTAGTACCAGTTGATCTCTTTTCCCTCAGCACATTCTAATTTGCTATGGACTGCTTTCCAAAATGACTATATCTCTATTGCCCCCCTATTAAAAAAAAGAAAAGATTGTAAAATTATTTCTTCAGCTTGCTCTGTATACATCAGGATGAAATGAAGTTACAGATCAGGGCTATTTACTGTATGACACTACTTACTAGAGTCACAAGTCTTGGCTGTAAGTTCAATAATGTGAATCTCTAGTATTTTTGTAGGTTTATGGTGTAATTTGTCTAGACTTATCTATAAAGGCTTTTTCAATTTGTGATATACTGAGAAAGGGCTTCATAGGAATAAAAATAAAGACTTTTTAATGGCAACTTAAACAAGTTATCACCACTTGTACTTCTTACAAGTTTTTCTCCTGAACAATACTTTGACTCATTAGTCAATTTTTAATCTTGGGACAACTCTTTGTTATCAGAAATACTTCAAGCATCTATTTTTTATTTTTATTTTTTGAGTTGGAGCCTCACTCTGTCACCCAGACTGGAGTGCAGTGGCCGCTCCCAGCCACCGCAGCCTTGACTTGCTGGGCTCCAGCGATCCTTCCGCCTCAGCCTTCCAAGTAGCTGGAACTACAGGTGCGCACTACCACACCCGGCTAATTTTTTGATTTAGGTCTTGCCAAGTTGCCCTGATGGGTCTCGATCCGGCGGGCTCAGGCAATCCACTCACCTTGGCCTCCCAAAGCGTGGGATTACAGGCTGACCCACTGAGCTCGGCTCCTTCAAGCATCTAAAATGTCTTCTTCACCTGCTGATATCCTCCACCTCACTTTAAGAAATGCAAATAATTTCAAATTTAATTTGAATGCAACACAATTTGGAATATTTCATTAAAATATATATATGTATCTATCACATATTTTAAAGACAAATTATTTTAAAGTATTGTTTTCTTGGTAATTTTTTGGTACATCTGCCTATCAGTGTAATAATTTTAAAAAATCTGTTTCTACACATTCAAATCTGTTCCACGCATTTTCTGCAGTCCTACAACTTTTTATCTAGGAATCTAGGAATCTTTACAGAAACATATTGTTTCCAAAACTAGGAGAAAGAGCGAGCCACAGGTAATCGCACACACTTATATCCCCAGCACTTTGGGAGGCTCCAGGCAGGAAGATCACTTGAGGATGGAGTTCAAGACCAGTCTGAGCAACATAGCAAGGCTGTATTTACAAAAAGATTTTTAAAAATTAGTTGGGCATGATGACACATGTCTCTAGTTTCAGCTACTCAAGAGGAGGACGTGGAAGGATTGCTTGAGTCCAGGTCAAGGTTACAGTGAGCTTCAATTGTGCCACTACACTCCAGCCTGGGTGTCAGAGGGAGATCCTGTCTCTAAGAAAAAAAAGTGAATGAATCTAAATTCTATGCCACAAGCAGGCATTTAATATGCATAAACTTTTTAGGAGTGCCAAAATTCACTAGAAAGGAGAAAAAAGTACAATTAAGGTTCTTGCGTAGTTTTTTATTATTCAGTTTAAGAACACTATATTGTAAGCACATTGTAGTATTATCCAGAGCACAGTATAGTCTATGAGAGAAAAAGTTCTGTATCACACCTCCAGAAACCACCACTACAAGTTTATAATATATTACATAAAACTTCCAGCAAGCTGCAGTGTACATTAATATTTCTGCAGAAAACATGAATATTTACATCAAGTGAACATTCAGTCACATGTAGCCTCAATTCCACTCAGGTTGGAATTTACTACTAAAGGAGTTAGGCACAACAGATAAAGGACTGGAACCTGTAATAACACCTTCGTTTGAAATCTAGTTCTTTATATTTCATAATCTAGTTCAGAGCCAATGGAAACATTTGGTCTCTCCTTCCACAAAAATGAAACAGTGTCTTCAAAATTAAACCGCGTATTTTATTTCAGAAGGTAAATGTGAAATGCCAGGCATGGTGACTCACCCCTGTAATCCCAGCACTTTGGGAAGCCAAGGTGGAAGTTCAAGACCAGCCTGGGCAACATAGTGAGACCTTGTCTCTTCAAAAAAATCAAGATGTTTGCCGGGGGTGGTGTCACACGTCTGTAGTCCCAGCTACATGGGAGGCTAAGGTGGAAGATCACCTGAGCCCAGGAGGTTAAGACTGAGGTAAGCCATGATTGCGCTACTGCACTCCAGCCTGGGTGATAGAGTGGGGCCGTGATCAAAAAAAAAGGAAATGTAAAATGAATTACCTTGTGAAACTAAGTTGACCATGTTATAATCTTCCTCTAGAACTTGCCTAGCTCCACTCTGGTTAAAATGCTACTTCATGGCGCGACAGTAAAAGACTGGTCAGATCAGTCCCAGGCTTGTAAGGAGGACACCTCTGGGGGCTTCAAGGACCTTGGATAGCCCCCCAATGTTTGTTAAGCTTGTTTCTTCCTTTCCACAGTTATCAGCCTAGTTCAGTTCCCTGTGATCTCAAAACCGTTGTTGCAGCAGGCTCCCGGCAGCCAGAAGCAGTTCACCTTCATGGTGTACTGGTGTGGATGAGTTCCTTCACTCGTTCCAGGTTCTCATTTCCACTTTCTGTGAGTTCACATCTCATGGCCCCCAGGAAGACCGCGCTAATCAAATCCAGCATCACCATTTTCTTAATGCTATTGGCATTATACTGTTTAACTAATCTTTGTGGTTCAGAACTCAAGACAACTCTCAAGTAAGAGTCTGATCATTTTTATTTTTATTTTTATTTTTTTTTGAGTTGGAGTCTCACTCGGTCGCCCAGACTGG
>NW_007245787.1:549087-550112 GCF_000164805.1 Carlito syrichta | reverse complement strand
CTCCGGCGATCCTTCCGCCTCAGCCTTCCGAGTAGCCGGAATTACAGGCGCGCGCTACCACGCCCGGCTGATTTTTTGATTGATTGTAGAGATGAGGTCTCGCTGCCCAGGCGGGTCTCGAACCCGCGGGCTCAGGCAATCCCCTCACCTCAGTCTCCCAAAGGCGCGGGATTACAGGCTGAGCCACCGAGCCCAGCGATAATTCTTATTTTTAATGTAAAAAGCTCTCTAGTGAGTATGAAATTAGTACTCTTGCTCCTAGTTTTCTAGAGCCTATTAAGTGGCTGGGAAGTAAACAGAGAATAGCGTATCTTCCCTGTATGTGTGTATTCGTCTTCTATTACTGCCATAGCAAATTACCATAAAGTTAATAGTTAAAACAACACAAATGTATTATCTCGCAGCTTCTGTAGATCTGAAGTCCAGATTGGTTTAGTTGAATACTCTGCTTAGAATTTTACAAAGCTGAAATCAAGGTTTCTATAGGTCTGTGTTTTCTTTTCTAGAGTCTTTGGGGGGGAGAATCCACTTCCAGGCTCGTTCGGGTTGTTGGCAGAATTCAGTTTCCAAGCAGGTGTTGGATTGAAATCTCCATTTCCTCTCTGTCAGCCGGGGTCTCTCTCAGTTCTTTAAGGCTGCTTGCATCTTCAAAGCCAGCCACAGCACCACAAATCCTTGTCATGCTTCAAAACTCTCTGACTCTTCTTCTGCCACCAGGCAGAGAAAGCTCTCCGTTCCTAAGAACTGAAGTAATTAAATTAGATCCACCTGGATAATATCCCAATTTTAAGGTCAGTTCTGCCACCTTTCAGAGATAACATGCAGATTAGGGAAATAACACATATTTTCTGTAATATATACTGCAGTACCTGGCAAATGGTAGGTGTTCAGAAAATGGTTATTAATTATATGGGTCCCATTGATCACTCTGACTTTAAGCCTGTTTCTCTCTCTCTCTCTCTCTCTGTCTCTCTCTCTCTCTCTCTCTCCCTCCCCCTCTCCCCCTCTCTCTCCCTCTCCACCTC
>NW_007245787.1:483908-549067 GCF_000164805.1 Carlito syrichta | reverse complement strand
TGGGCGCGCACCTGGCTAACCTTTTTGTTTGGGTGTTTGTTCTTCTGGTCGGGATGGGGTCTCGCTCTGTTGTCCAGGCTGGTCTAAAACTTCTGGACGCAAGCAGTGCTCTGGCCTTGACCCCCCACAGTGCTAGAGTCTCACACCCAGCCTCCTCTCTGAACTCGTTTTTCAACATATGTCTATACGTATTTTTACTAGTTAGATGTGAGTACTATAATATCTACAAATCGCATGCTTTTTTATGGCAGCATAAATTATGCTTATAGTTTTACAAGTGCTTTGTCATTAGGGAAAGTTCTTCAGCTGTTTAAGTCCTTCACAGATTGGGAGTGAGGGCAGTTATTTCCATGGAGGATTTTTCTCCTTTTCCTTGGTCCCTTCCGCTTCTGCCTGTGTTGTGCTGAGCTTGGAGACTGTGGTAGGAGTGTGAAGAGACTCTGCTTCAGGTCATTTACTATAATACTTTTCGTATTTTTCTCTTTTCAGGGGAGCTAAATAACTGTGCTAGACACATTAGTCATGGCCTGGCCACACCCACGCTACTTACTAGGGAATTTCCCTGCCCAGAATCCCAGGCTGGCCAAGGGGAAGCAGGCCAATCAGTACCTGCCCTCCCCATCTGCACATGGGTTCTAGCACGCGCGCATGCACACGCACACCTCTCTCTCTCTCTCTCTCTCTCTCTCTCTCTCTCTCTCTCTCTCTCTCTCTCTCTCCCTCCCCCTCCCCCCTCTCTCCCTCTCCACCTCCCTCCACCTCCTTCCCTCCTTCCCTCCCTCAAGTTAGTTTTCTCTGTGTGACCGGTTTATACATTTCATAAGAACTGGCACCAAGTCCTGAATATACTGTGGTCCCAAAATATTGGTTTCATGAATTGGACCTAGCATATCTAAGAGTGTTTATGAGATTGAAGTTGCGATGGCTGTCTCTTTTTTCTTTAGTTTTCCTATTGTGATTTTACCATGGAAAATCATTTGGCTAAGTCAACTGAAGAATGAACATTTCAGTACCAGGATTCTCTTCCATCATTGCCTGTTCCTTCGCTTGAAGAATCATTTAAAAATACCTTGAATCAGGTATGTTCATAATCATTTTGCATACATTAATATTATTAGCAACTTGGAAAACTATGATACCATTTGTTAGAGGTTCTAATTGCTTCTTCCTCTGGACTTGTGATAATTAAAGACAGTTGATCCTTGAACGATGCAGGGCTTAGAGGTGCTGACCCCTGCCCAAAGAAGTCTGAGTATGACTTTTGACTTCCCTAAAACCTAACTGCTTTTAGCTTACTGTTGACCACAAGCTTTTTAAATAGCATAAACAGTCCATTAACACATATTTTCTATGTTGAATATATTATATACCATATTCTTTTTTTTTTTTTTGAGTTAGAGTCTCACTCTGTCACCCAGCCATATTCTTGATATAAAGTAGAGAAAGACAATGTTAAGAAAATCACAAGGAAGAGAAAATATAATTTATTATTCATCAAGTGAAAGTAGACTATCATAAAGATCTTGCTTATCGTCGTCTTCTTGCTGAGTAGGTGGAGGAAGATTAGTGCTTGGTCTTGCTGTCTCCGGGGTTGCAGAGGTGGTAGAAGTGGGCAGGAGAGGCAGTCACACTCAGGAGAACTTATATTGAGTATAAGTGGACCTGTGCAGTTCCACCTGTGTTGTTCAAGGGTCAGTTGTGACCTTAATGTATCCAAAACTTTTCTCTGTTTATGTTCACTTTTCCATAGTTTGAAAAGCCAGGTAGTATTAATAGGTTTACAGTGAAAAATGTAGTTCTCTGCCATATCTTCCTGGCCTCCTCCTGCTTTGTAAATCCCACTCCCTCAGGCAAGGATTTCCAGATCTTTTATCTGTTTCTTGTGTTGTTTATCTTCATATTTAAACTGACATTCCTATATTACTATTTAGCTGTAATATAAGGTCTTTTATTTGTAGATTTAAAAAGTTAATTCCTAGAAATATATAGATTATGCTCTCTTATACCTCCTAACCCTTTCTGCCCTCAACATATACACAATTCAGCATACTTATATTTTTCCTCCCATTCTCTCAGTATAGTGGTTCAAACTCACCATTGGGTATTAAACCAGTAGTCACTTGGTTTAATTCGGATTTCTTCTGATTTTAATCAGTGTTTACCTGATTTAACTCACCTGACCTTTCAGAGTTTATGATTATGTGATTATCATTCAAAAGTAAACCATGCATTGTACTTTGATTACTTTTTGCTGCATTGTTTTGTTTTTCCTCATTTTTCATTTGCTTAGTCTGCTTTGTGTTCATAAATAATTCATTTCCAAATACCTTAATACACTGAAAATCCCTGAATACATGTATATGCATAAGAGATTCTGTTGGCTTCTTTTCTTCTTGATACATCCCTCCTGGATCACTGTACACTCCTGCTTTAATCAGTGTTAGCTTTTCTCCAACTGCTGGACTTCTGTTATCCTGGGGCTTTCCTTTGCCATCATCCTGACAGTTCTCTCCACTTCTTCTCCTGTGTTGAAGTCTCTGTTTCCTGAAGTCCGTGTCTTCCCCTTTGTTGGTTCACTCCCTTATTTTGATACATCTTCAGAAGATTCTTGAGAAGGATGCTTGTGAGAAAAAGAAATGTGAGACCTAAAATATATGTTTAGTTGATTGTTTTAAAGGCATTTTTCCTCTTGAGAAGTCTGATGCGACTCTGATTTTTTTATCCTTTGTATGTAACCCATTGATTTTTACTCCAATCCTTTTTCTTTTTTTTCTTTTGAGTTGGAGTCTCACTCTGTCGCCCAGACTGGAGTGCAGTGGCCGCTCCCGGCCACCGCAGCCTCGACCTACTGGGCTCCGGCGATCCTGCCACCTCAGCCTTCCGAGTAGCCAGAATTACAGGCATGCGCTACCACGCCCGGTTGATTTTTTTGATTTATTGTAGAGATGAGGTCTTGCTGCCCAGGCGGGTCTCAAACCCACGGGCTCAGGCAATCCACTCACCTCAGCCTCCCAAAGGCGCGGGATTACAGGCTGAGCCACCGAGCCCGGCTTCCAATCCTTTTTCTTATTACTAGCATTCTGAATTTCTTAGTGATATCCTTTGGTGGGTAGCTTTTTTGGTTCATTTCTCTAAGCATTCAGTCAGCGGGGTCTTATAGTTTTTTTAAAATTATGCTCTTCAGTTCTAGGGAATTTTAAAAATAATGTTTCTTTGATAATTTTTTCCTCCTTCTTTCGTTTTGAGACTGAATCCTTTTGGACTAAGTTTTTAATTAAGACATGTTTTCCCTTTCGTTATTAGATCCTTTTCCTTTTTGGTCTGTTGACTGATATCACCAATCCTTTTGTTTGTTTGTTTGTTTGATTTCTGACTCCCATGTGAGAGGCTGTCCTCAAATCCTTGGCAGTTCTTAATCATTCATATTTAAGCATGAGACTAAAAAGCAGACTGGTAGGACTTTAGTGGGCCTTGTTGCTGGAATAGGGTAGAAACCTAACAATTCCATTAGGGCATACCCAAGTACTGTTCAGTTTCCCCAAAGAGAAATCCCCTCATCTCTTGCGTAGAAGAAACAAACCAGTGTTTTGGGAGCTAAGTGGGGGAAGGAGACTGGGGGGACTCATCGTTTAATATGGGCTGAAATTCACGTATTCTGTCTTGTCTGGTTTATCTTCTGAGAGTAAACTTTCTGCTTTTTATTGGCATTGGGAGGAAGTTTGTGGCGTGGAGGAGGAGTTCTACAAGGGCCTGTGTGGGTGAGGTGGTTGCCTAACAGCTGCTTTTGAAGACATTCAAGCAATCTCCCTGTCTTTGAGGTCTTGAATCTTCTTGGATTCTACTGCAGGAGCTGATTTGCTACTTAATTTGCACCTAACCTACCCCTGTCTCTTGCCCACTTCCACTCCCCAGGTTTTAGATGTTAACTTTATTCTGCAGAGCCAGTTGCCATTTTCCTCTATGTTTTCTAATTTGTAAAATGTTAGTTTAACTTGTCTGCTGTTCTCTCTCTGTCCTTGTGAATTTTTGCCTTTTAAAAAGTTCTTTTCTCTCATCTGCTTTCATCCAGGAATTTTAATTTCTTTTTTAAAAAAACTAACCGATATCTACTGTTTTTGGATCTTCACTCATACTCTCTCTGAATATAGCTATTTAGATTGATTTTTACGGTTTGTCATTGAAAAAGCAAAAATCATACAAAAGGAAGATATTGATGTTTCTTGTTTTCTCATTTATTTCATGGATTAGGGACTTTTTATATCTTTTTCTGGAGGAAGCAAGAAATTGGCCATGAGGCACCCTAAACTACTCTGTGTATGAATTACATTTACATGCATATTACATTTATGTGCATAACGTTCAAGGTTCTAATTTGAGCATTCATGGAAAGTTGCTTTAATTTCTTTTAATTGTGGCTAAACAGTATTACTTTTTCACTAGACTAATAGCTAGATATTTGTCCCACCTCCATAATTTTAGCTATCATCTAGAATGGTTTTAAAAGAATTTTTCAAAAAATTATACTGTCTTTTTTTTTTTTTACAGTATTTTGTATTGTTGCTTTTCAGCCATTTTCAGGTTGTAAACTCTTATTTATTATACTGCTATGATATTTAATAAAATACTGTGTTTTACACATCTGACTCTTAAGGTTTTGTTTAAGTAATAATTATAGAGGTGAGTTGGTGGTACTTGATGTCTAAATACCTTAATACGTCTTTTTTCTTTCTAGTAAAGCCATTTGCAAATGAAGAAGAATATAAGAAAATGGAAGCAATAGTTCAAAAATTTCAAAATGGGATTGGAGAAAAATTGCAACAGAAATTACTCGAGAGAGCAAAAGGAAAAAGAAATTGGATATTTGTTGTTATAATTGAAAAATTGATATGTTTAAAGAATGAGAAATAAAAATGTACATAGATTTTATTTTTAAATTATTGCTATAGGCCAGGCTCAGTGGCTCAACCTGTAATCCCAGCACTTTGGGAGGCCGAGGTGAGTAGTTTCCCTGAGCCCACGGGTTTAAGACCAGTTCAGGGAACTTGACCAGACCTTGTCTCTACAATAAATAAATAAAAACTAGCCAGGTATGGTAGTGCACACCTGTAGTTCAACCACTTGGACGGCTGAGGTGGAAGGATCGCCAGAGCCCAGCAGGTTGACGCTGGGGTGGCTGTGAGCATGCCACTGCACTCCTACCTGGGTGACAGAGTGAGACTCCAACTCAAAAAAATAAATAGTTAAAATAATTAAATAAATTACTGCTATAAAAAATGTTGCAGTCATTATTGTCATTATAATCCAAAAGAATGAATGAATCACTTAACTCTGGGAGTTTTGAATATTGTGGGTGGGCCTCCAATTTACTTGAGAACTTGTTAAAATACAGATTTCCTGGAATCAATAGTTCTAATTCACTATGTCTGGAATGAGACCCAGAAATCCTTATTTTGACAACCGCTCCATGGGTTCTGGTGCAGGTAATCTGTAGACTGTGCTTACAAAAAACATTTTGTTCCGGTGACTAGTCTGAAAAACCCAAAACACTAAAAGAGATGTGTCACATAAGGTGGCATAGAAATATTTAAACAATGCATGGGAGAAAAGAGGCCATTAAAAATTGGAGTGGAGAATGGTTATGCATTTTGTATGTTTTGATTAGATAAATTGAAGGAGAAGCTGGTCTAACAATTACTGAGGATCTCAGTAATTTTCTACAAGGACTCTTTCTTGACTCCTTGGCTCAACTGCTTCTCTACCTCTCTATTATGAACCAGAGGATGAGTTTTCATAAATAAAAAGCATTGCCTTAATCTAGAAATGACTAACTGTCTTTTAGTTTTAGAAATAAAAAGCAAATTTTTTTCTGAGCCATTGGTAGCTATGATGGAATAATACAATTTTACACTTCCGGATTCCTTTGTTCTCAGTTTTGAGCCTTAGGTGATTTTAATGAAAGTAGTGTAAAGGTAAAGAAGTTGTTTACCTCTATCCTTTTTGCTATGTCTCTTTCTGAATTGCTAATTATAGTTTATAACATCAATTTCTTCAAAAAGAACTTCAGGTAATTTGATAAGATGTTGCTTACTAATGCATGGAATTCAGTTGCATATTGTGAAAGAGGGACACAGAAAATAGTGTCCATGAAAAATCTCAAATAGTTTTAAGCCCACTGAAAAGTTTTGGCATTTCTGATTTAGTAGTTCCGTTTTTTGTTTGGAAAAGAAAGCATGTAAATGTCTTAGTAACTGTTATCATTAGGTGAGGATTTTTTGCTGTATAACTGTTATACCCCAAGAATTCTGAAAAAAACAACTAAGTCCTTTGTTTGGGTATTTGTGACTTCAATATAATGATCTGTCTGAAAGTACCTTTCATTGTTTTCTTGTTAAATGTTTTGGATAGTGAAGTTGAACCAAATAATATCTAAGATTCTATAGTTCAAAAAAAATTGTTACAATAGCATTTTTCCTTTTTAAAAATTTATTTTAAATATGTGGGGTACACTTCAGGATTTGGTATACAAGTGGTCATCATGCAGGTAAAGTATTTTTCAACATCTATGATGATTTAAAACAAAACATATTTTTAATTGTTAAAGAATAATTAAAGAACACATGTACTTTGCTTTTTGTATTGCCAGCAGTTACATAGTCAAATATTATGAAGAACATTAAGCTGATGTTCTCAATTTCTTTTAGCTGGAGGAATGGTGGCTGAATGTTGCCTATCTGGATGTCCGTATACCATCATGACTGAATGTCAACTTTGCAGGTCCTGCAGCTCATTTTAAACACTACTGGCCTCCAAAGGAAGGCATTCAATTAGAAAGAGGAAGTATAATTCTTTGACATAATTTGAACTACTGGCAGCTGTTAAGAAAGTAAGGACACGTGAATTTAATAAAAATTTTACCTGAAGTCTCAGGTAACAAAATGTTAAGAAGCGTAATTTACTTATTTGGGGGATAAATACCACAGTAGTGACTGGTTTTTAAATTTTGTAAATGACTTTGTGATCAAAGTAATTTTTTTTTATAGAGAAAAAGTGCCTGTTCATAAAGTTGGAAATACTCCTCTAGATATGAATCAATTCCGAATGCTATTTTCTACCTGCAAAGTTCCAGGAATTACTAGAGACTCAATTATGAATTACTTTAAGACTGGTAAGTAAAAATATGGGTACTTATTTAAGCAATTTTTTAGTAGGCGTTTGGTAGCCTTCTACTATGACACAATGGTGCATATAGTTTTAAAGAATATTTCTGTTTGGGCTTTGACAAATTGAAGGCTTTCTATGAGCCTTAGATTTGAGTCATTCTGATTAGTTTGGATGTCATTTATGGGAGTAGATTTTCTAAACTGTCTTACATGGTTCGACACAAAGTTGATGCTTATATTGTATCATTTGAGAGCTTAACATGTAGTTGAAGAGTAGAATTATGAATCAGAATATTGAGAACATGCTGAGACATGATCTGGGTGCTTTTCTTTTTACCTTCATTCCTTATTATCTGAATTGTCTTTTTGATGTCTGCTTATATGTGCTTATCATGCCCCATTTTTCTTTGTGAGTATGCATTTTTTTTCTAACATGAAGTGAATGCCTGGAGTCACTCTTCTTAGAGCTAGGGATGTCCTTAGATAAGGTAACTCTTTTGAGCTGCAGTGTGTATAATGAGGATTCAGTAATCTAGTAATGTGTCTCTTGATGTAGTCATGGTTATTCTACTCTTGGACTTATGGCTGTGTGAAGAGATATAGAGATAGGGATAAGTGAGCATGAAAAAATATCAGAGAGTGATAAATATTACATAGAGAATTCAAATAAGATGAGTAACTGTGTGACTATTTTATATTAGGTAGTAGGAAAGGCTTCTCTGAGGATCTGAATGATACGATGGAGTTACATAGATTTTTGGTTAAGTTCAGTTTTTGTAGTTGTTGTCTTTTTTGTGTGTTGAGGGCAGTTTTTCCTGGACAGGAGTAAACTTGACAAGTTCAAAGGGCAATATAGATGGAACAGAGCAGGCAAGAGGGAGGTAGGCAGATTGAAACGGTGACAAGAGGGTAGATCATAAAAGTACTTCATAAACCAAAGTAGGTGTTTTGACCTTCATTAACAATGGAGTAGAAACGACTAGTGAGTTTTTAGAAAGGGAATGATGGGATCAGATTTATTTTTTAAAAATATCTTTCTACCTACTGTTTAAAAAATGAATTTTTAAGAGAGGCACATAAAAAGCAGGAAAATCCATTAGAAATTTTTTATAGTAATCAAAGTGAGCCATAATAATGGCTGTACTAGAGTTGTGGTATAGAAGTGTTGAAAAGTTATCACACTCTGGATATAGTTTGGGTTTGGGGTTACCAGAATTATTTATATATCAGTTGTTAGATAGAAGAGAAAAATAGGAATCAGATGACTTCACGATATTTGGCTGAAGCAGCTAGCAGGGTAGAAGGGTGTGTAAGTTCATGGGAAATTTGGGAGGAGATGTTTTAGCAAGGAAAATCATTCCTATACTTGTCCCTTGCTTTTTTTAAAATAGATGAATTGTTCTGACTCCCAAGGATAATTCTTCTATATGTATGCTGGATCCCACTTCCTCATGCCTAGTCAAGGACCTTGGTTTTGCATTATCTTTCTCTTTCCGCTTCATTATCAGTTTTCTTTCTTTACTGGATTGTTCCATTCTGTAATATCTCCCATCCTGAAAGAAAAACAATTCACCTCTTGCCTCCTTCTAGTGTCACACCCCAGTCAGAGCCACCATCCCCTCTCACATAGGTTGTTCTCACCTGGACCACTTTAGTTACCTCCTAACTGATCTTGCTTTGTCTTCCATTCCTCCCTGTGGTCTGTTCTCCTTGTAGCAACTGGAGCGATCTTTTAAAAGTATTAGTTAGATGGCCAAGCACAGTGGCTCGGCTGAGGTGGGAGGATCACTTGAGGCCAGAAGTTCAAGACCAGCCCGATCAACATAGGGAGACCCCATCTCTACAAAAATATAAAAATTAGCCAGGCATGTTGGTGTGCACCTATAGTCCCAGCTACTCAGGAGGCTGAGGCAGGAGGATCATCTAAGCCCAGGAGGTCAAGGCTTTAGTGAGCTATGATCATTCCACTGCATCCAGCCTGGGTGGCAGAGTGAGAATCTGTCTCTTAAAAAATTAGTCAGATCATGTTATCACTCTCCTGCTCAAAACCTTCCATTGGTTTCCTTCCTATTATACTTGAAAGCTCTTTCTGAGGCCAGTCTGATCTGGCCTCAGGCTTATCTATCACTCTGCCCTTTTCTGTCTGTTCCAGCTGCACTTGTTTTCCTTTAAGCTCCTCAGCTCATGCTTGTCCTAATGCCTCTGTAGTTGCTGTTTTCTCTGCCTGCAACTTTCTTCCTCCTTATTTCTGTGGCTCCCTTTTCTCACTTCCTTCAGTTCTCTGCCCATATATCCCGTCAGGCTCATCCTCGGTAGCTCCCTCCTGTCATCCTCCCCACTTTCAATCATGTATTGATTAATTTGGCATCAGGTTTATTTTTCCTTTTCTAGCCCTAAATCTTGAAAAGGATGTGATCAGCAGGTGACAGCAATAAATGGGCAGTGGTGGTAGAGGTAAAAGGATCTGAAGGTTTTTGAAGGGAAAGAGAATAAATGATTTGGAGGTAGCCAAGAGGAGCAAGGAAAACACATATCTCACCTCTTAGGTGTTGAGGAAATAGGGTAAAAGAGTACTGATATCAGTAGACAGTCTGACCTCATAGTTGATGAATAGATTTCATGTGATAATGTGTGGAAAGCAATTAGTATTAACCTATAAATAATACCAACCAGTACATTTCCTCCCAGTAGCAATGTATCTCTTCTCTTTCTTCCTCTTTCTTTTAATTTTCTTAGTGAGCAGAGGTAGGGATCATAGAAGAAGACCCTTGGCAAAGTGACAAGTACCTAAAGAAATGGAAATAAATCACAACAGTTTAAGATTTACAGCAAACAAATAGTTATTGGAGAGTTAAGGTATGCCAGAGGAATCAGAATCATTGTCGGTGGCTTACCAGGAATTATCAGAGCCTTAAATAAAACTACAGACTGGGCAGAAGTCTTTCCCCTTAAGCCGGGCTCAGTGGCTCAGCCTGTAATCCCACACCTTGGGAGGCTGAGGTGAGCGGATTGCCTGAGCCCGCGGGTTCGAGACCCGCCTGGGCAACTTGGCGAGACCTCATCTCTACAATAAATCAAAAAATTAGCTGGGCGTCGTAGCACGCGCCTGTAGTTCCAGCTACTTGGAAGGCTGAGGCAAAAGGATCACCAGAGCCCAGCAGATCGAGGCTGCGGTGGCTAGGAGCGGCCACTGCACTCCAGTCTGGGCGACAGAGTGAGACTCCAACTCAAAAAAAAAAAGTCTTTCCCTTTGTCACTGAAGCATACGGTTCTACTGAAAATTGTTTTACTGAGGAATCACAGCTAGGTATTTTTATAACCAAATTATCTGATGAGCAATAACATTAAAATAATTCAGAAGAGAAGCTTGTTAATTTAAGTGGCTGTCCTCCAGGATGCCTCTGATGCACTCCTCTCCTTGCCATTTCTATCCCTGGATAAAACTAGAAAGCCCTGTAGTAGTTGGGATTTATATGATTCTCATGGTATTTGAAACTCATGGTTTTCTAGATGTCTCACATGGGCAAGTTTCAAGAGCATGTATTTATATTATAATAACTGAAATTCCAATAGCTTATTAAAAGTTTTGTTCATGTGCTATATGATAAAAAAAATTAGAGAAATGATTATTTTCTGTTATTGGATGCATGCAGCTTTACTCCTGTTTAACTTTGGGAAATTTGAATCTTGTGTCTTCAATTTCTTATTCAAGAGAGTGAAGGACGTTCCCCAAATCACAGTGCAGTGCTGTGTCAAGGCCAAGTTTTTGTCTTTGATATAATACACGAAGGATGTTTGCTCACTGCACCAGAGCTTCTCAGGTTTTCAAACTACATTTTTGAGTCTTTAAGGTTTTGCTTGAGTTAAAATTTAAATGTTTAGAATTGACTTTCTATAAGGTGACTGTAAGCTGAAAAATAAGACTTTTTTTATACATGCTTGTTTAAAAATCGATTTGTATTTTATTTTGAATTTCAATTAATTTTTAATTTTATTGGACATATATGAATATGTTTGCTTGGAGAAAAGGAAAACATTGCAGATGTTACCAATTCCATTCCCTCCCCAGAATTAATCACTGTTACTACACTGTTTCAGTGTTCCATCGTTCCAAATCTGTTGCAATGAATTTAGAGCACATGTAGCCTAATATGTTATATAGTATTGTAAGTATGTATATATACATAGAGTATGCATTATTTTATATATATATATTTAAGTATATTATGGAAAATTTCAAGATATACAGGAAATTATATAAGAAGCCCCCCCGACCCATCCTCTAGCTTCAATAGTTATTATCTCATAGTTAGTGTTGTTTTAGCTATATCTCTTATGCCCCTCCCCTTACTGTCACATGTATTATTTTGAAGAAAATCTATGACATAATATTCTTTCACTATAAATATTTTAGTGTACCTCTCTATAGTATAAGGACTCTTTAAAAATGCACATATAGGCCCGGTGTGGTGGTTCAAGCCTGTAATCCCAGCACTTTGAGAGGCCGAGGTGAGAGGATTGTGTGAGTCCAGGGGTTTGCGACCAGCCTGGACAACTCGGTGTGAGACCTTGTCTCTACAATAAATGAAAAAATTAGCTGGGCATGGTAGTGTGCCTGTAGTTCCCGCTACTTGGAAGGCTAAGGTGAAGGGATCACTGGAGCCCAGCAGGTCGACGCTGGGGTGACCATGAGTGTACTACTGTACTCCAACCTGGGCAATGGAGTGAGATACCAACTCAAAAACAAAAAAAAGATTAACAGTACATTTTTAATATTATTAATAGGCAACCAATTGTTCTAATTTCCTAGCTTATTTTATAATTGTTGCATTTTATATATCCATTTATAAATGAAATTATTTTTATTAGCTACTGCAAACATGTACAAAAGTGCACACAGAAGTATACAACTAAATACTCATGTAACCATCACCTATTTCTACTACTCCAGTCCCCCTCACACCTCTTCCGTGCTTTCTCTCCTTGCCAAGGGTAATCATATGCATTCTTTTCAGTTTTTATTATTATAAAGAAAAGGCTGATGTGAAAATTCTCCTATAAGTCTTTTGGTGTACATGTACATGCATTTCTGTATGGATTACACCCAAGAGAGAATTTGCTGAGTCATAGGGTATGTGTACATTCAATAGATAATGTCAGTTTACCAAATTAGTTGTACTAATAAGCACTTCTTTTAGTGTATGAGTGTTGTAGGAGTTCTTTATGCATTCTGGGTAAGAGTTCTTACTTGGTGTATATGTTGCAATACACAGAATAGGAGATGTTTATAATTACTCTTTGATTCTATTAAAGGCATTTTCTTGATGAACACGAGTCTTAATTTGGATGTAGTCCCATTTATAAATCTTTTACCATATGGACTATATTTGTGTTCTGTGTTTAAAAGTTTTTCATAACCCATTGTCAAGAAGGTATTTTCTTATGTCCTAGCATTTTGTTTTGCATCTCATGTTTATATGTATAGTCTACCTAGAATTAATTTTTGTGTGTGGCATAAGGTAGGGGTACTTGCATGTGAAAAAAAAATCATTTGTTTAGGTATTTTTCTACAGTTTACTTCTGTTATTAACATTAAGATTTATATTTTCATGTTGATGCAAATATAGCTACCTTACTATTACATAGAATTCCATCAAATGGATATACTATAGTTTTTTTAAAACTGTTTATTAGTACATATTGAAGTTGTTTCCATTTGTAGCTATAACAAATAATGAACATTGTCAACCATGCCTGTTTGTATATTTGGAGAAAATATCTATGGTTTGATCTTAGAAATGAAATTTCCATGTTATTATATATACATTTGAAAATTTTAAACTAAGTCAAATTGTTATCCAAAGTGGCATTATTTTTTCTACCAGTATTCTGTGAGGACATCTACTTCTCCACATCATTGCTGACATTATTATTAAACTTAAAACATACCTAGTAAACTGGTAGATGAAAAATTGTTTTCATTTTTGTTTGAATTTGCATATCCCTCCTACTAGTGAGGTTGAACATTTTATATATACCTATTTGTAGGCCATTTACTTGTATTTTTTCTTCTGTGAGTTGCTTTTGCCTATTTTTCTATTGACTGTTCTTATTTATTTATAGCAGTTACTTATATAGTCTTACACTAATCCTTTATAGATATGTATTGCAAATATTTTCTTCCAGTTAACTTAAAACATTTTCTGAAAATTGTACATTGTTAATTTTGATGTAGGCAAATTTATCTTTTCTTCTAAGTATTTTGCTTTTGCATCTTCCACTGTGTCTTCCAGTTATATATTTTAGTTTGTGTGTTTTAAATTTGACATGTAATTATTAGGTCAGGCTTATTAATTGGATTATTCAAAGCCACTCTTCCAGAAATTGAATACATGTGCTACATGGGATAAATTCAGTCTGTGACCTATTTTCGTTGAATTAGCAGAATTGAATTATTTAAAAATTAGGAGAATTCACATAAAAATCTAGATTTCTGTTTTCTCTTTTAAAAAAAAAAATGCTGACAATACCAGCTTGCATTCTGGCATGGGAAGAATGGGCTGGATCTGGGTAATCTAAAAGTTGCCCAATTCAGACTTCATTTTCTTGTTTCAGCTTGCCACCATACTTAGCATTCCCTACACTGAGCCAAATGTTACCTTTATTGATTATTTCACTTACACTGGTTAATTTTGTAGTTGCTTCATTTTAATAGTAGGAATTTATTTCTCTATCTCTTTGTCGCTTTCAAAAGAGGGATAATAAGAACTTCTGATGTACATTTGGTGTTGGTGGGCTTAATTTCTTTCCCCATATATTTCTTTCCTCTTATTTTCCTATCTTTCTCAATGACACAAGTATCTACCTGGTCAGCCATCCAAATCTGAGAATACCAACAAGCATTTGAAACTTTGGTAATAGAGATTTAGAAAGAAAATTGAGTTGAAGTTAGCGATGTGGTCACCTCTACGTAATTGTGACAGTTGGAGCTATTAAAAAAGTAGATGAGATTACCAAGAGAGAAACTTGTAAGAGACTTCCAAGAGGCCAGTGACAGAA
Source organism: Carlito syrichta (assembly GCF_000164805.1). Classification (NCBI taxonomy): domain Eukaryota; kingdom Metazoa; phylum Chordata; class Mammalia; order Primates; family Tarsiidae; genus Carlito; species Carlito syrichta. The sequence goes on along the minus strand of NW_007245787.1, from coordinate 534,848 downwards.
ATTCAGGGAAAGACAAGTTTGTCAGTAGAAGGAGGAGGACAAATGGTCAAGAAAGAAAACCGAGTGGTTAGAGAGGTAGAGAGAGCACAATGGAACAATGCTAAAAAGTCAAGGCAGAAAATAAATTTAAGATTTATACCTGACTGTCAAACATTCTTTAATTAGAAAAGGAAGACTGAGATAAAGTGACTAGATTTCTTCCATGGTACGTTATTGGTGACTTTTAGAAAACAATTTTCAAGATAATCGCTGGAGGACAAAACCAGAGGACAGTACATTAAAGAGTGGAAAGTAATGAAGGAAGAAACCAGATTGTATGGAGACATTAAGTTTAGAGTATTTTTAAAGGTGTGTGGTTCTGTAATGTAGATATTTTTAATACAAATCTTTGTGCTTTGAAATATAAAAAAAATTGGATGTATAGCTAAAAAATAGGTACATAGGTAGAATTATCCTAGTCATTGAGTCTGTACTTCTTAATGGTGAAGATTGGAGGTGTTATTATGTGACCTTTTATTATCCAACTTAAAATGTCATTTAGGTTCAACTCATTTCCCTTGCAACTTCTCTCTAAGAATGACAACCTTATAAAACGAACATGAAAATGGTCACTTCATAACTTAGAAGTGGAAAGTCAAATACTGCCTGTTCTCACTTATAAGTGGAAACTAAATAATGTATGCACATGGGCATAGAGAGTGGAATAATAGACACTGATGACTTGGAAGGGTGGAGCAAGGTAAGGGTTAAGAAATGACCTAATGGTTTGCATAATGGTTACACTAAGAGCCTTGACTTTGCCACTACACATATACCCATGAAATAAGCTTGCACTTGTATCCTCTAAATCTTTAATTTAAAGCAGAGAGAGAGAAAATGATCACTTCAGGGATCAGGAAAAGGTTTCATAGTCAAAACTGATGTTTTGATATGGTAAGGGAAGGGTAGCAAAAAGTACTATATGTAGCCAAACAGGTATATTTTGTTTAGAAATTCAGAATTTGTGCTGGTTACTGTGTGCACAAACTGAAGAAGCAGTTTATTGTCATCGAAGCAAAATCCATAGTTAGTAAAGACAAGTAATCAGGGAGAGAGGCAAGGCAAGTTTGCTCTTACCATAGTTTTGCATATATTGTTTGGTTAAGGAACCCTCATCTGCTCCACAGGACACTATTGATTTGCAAATAAAAGGGGAGAATTTTTCAGCAAGGAAATTATTTTTTATCAGTGTTGTTAATTTGTTATAATTGACAAATAGAGGAAACTGTGCAAATCAATAGCTGTGTTTTTGTCTGTTTTTCCAATTTTGAATAATGAAGCCACAAATAAGAGATGACTACTATGGTGTTTTTCTGACCATTTATAATGCTGCATTAGCATTTTAATTGATGTAATTCCTTAGCATGTGTCATAACGAAGTAGGATAAAACAAAAGCTCTGTGAATTTTTGACTGATGAAATTATATTTCTTCGTGGGAGAACACAGTCATTGACCTGCTTTATGTTTAAACATACATGAAACTCTTCAGAGTGGGAACATAAAATACTGTGTGGGGGGAGGGAATAGTTTATCCTCATCCAAGAGAATCTTTATAAAGTTTAGAAGTAGCAAAATGGCACATGAACACATTTAAAACTGATTACATGGTACCTTTTTTTTTTTTTTTTTTTTTGGTAAAACACAAATTTTAATTGTGCATATAGTAAGTCCTTTGGTTAAATATTTAGGCACATCGTTTTTTGGTGTTTTTTTGTTTTGGGGGTTTTTTTTGAGTCAGAGTCTCATTCTGTTGCCCAGGCTGAAGTGCAGTGACAAGCTCCCAGCCACCATAGCCTCAACCTTCTAGGCTCAGGAGATCCTTCTGCCTTAGCCTTCCAAGTAGCTGGAACTATCAGTGTGTGCCACCACACCTGGCTAATTTTTCTTTATTGTAGAGACAAGGTCTTGCCAAGTTGCCCAGGCTGTTCTTGAATCCCTGGGCCCAGACAATCCTCTTGCCTCTGCCTCCCCAAGTGCTGGGATTTCAGGTGTGAGCCACCATGCCTGGCAGCACATAGTTTTTAGTTAGATAAGATATACATGGTATTTGTAAGAATGATTGCCAGGATGAAAGGGGTATTTACTTGAAACCTGGAAATCCATGCACATTTTCAAAGTATAAATTATATGAGCCAAACTAAAATTTATTTGCTTAAATTATTTTCTAAATATATTTTTGGTGTTGATAGAACATATAATCACTTTTTTAAAAAGATGTGATGTAGGTAATAAATCTATTGCTGTTGAGGTCACAGTTGGTTTCTGTGGGTAATACTTAAGTAGTGATCAATGTTACAACCTTTTAAAGGCCAAACTAGTTACTGTCTGTCATTGCTCTTTTTGAATCTTCTTTCTTTCATTTTCCATAAGACAATTGACGTTCATCTACAAGAAGTGTGGTAGTGAACCTGATGGACCTGGGATAGCAGCATTAACCAGCGAGGAAAGAACTCGATGGGCTAAGGTTATGGTTTACACTTTTCTTGATGAATCTTTTATCTAACAAATTCTTTTGTGATTTTCTTATCTTTCATTTTATCTAAATTATAACATTTAGTCTTTATCTCCTTACTCTTTTAGGCACGAGAATATCTGATTGGTCTTGATTCAGACAACTTGACTTTGTTAGAAAAAATTCAGAGCAGTTTACTGGTATATTCCATAGAGGATGGCAGTCCACATTTAACACCAGAGGATTATTCTCAGGTTCTTAACTATCTTATTCTCTTTTTTCCTTCTTGCAGATTTTTCTGGAAGACTCTTGTATATATTGAATATGAGAAGATTTTTTTTTCTTTTTTTATATTCAGACTCTTAAAACTTTTTCTTAGTTTTGAAGTATACTTGTACCAAATTGAAACTTAAATTAACAGTTCTTTGTAAATTCTTACCACATTGTTTAGGTTCGTTTAGATATATTTTATACTTTGTTTAAAGAAATATGACTGTTGTTTGCATGTCATATATCAGTGTTTCCCAACCTTTTCATTGATTGCATACACAGAAAAGTTGCACAGAATGTTGGGTTAAATGAACTTTTCTTAACAAAGGTGACATGAGAACCTACCCATAACCCACGCTAGTGTGTCTTGACACCTTTGTTGGAAGTGTCTGTCCTAAGAATTATATTACCCCTGTAAGTAATTCATTATATCATTTGGTTTTATTGAACACACTGACATCAGTGGGTTTAAGGGTAAATATGGCCTTTGTTATTTATTCCCTCAAGGGGTGTTATTTCAGCTTCCTGGGAAATAATAAAACATAGTAATCATATTATAACTCTCTTTAAAAAATACTTAAGTTATTTTATAATGCATTTATTAATATTAAGCAATAGGAAAAAACATTCAGGATTGAAAAATCTTGTAGCTAGAAAACAACTTTTTTTTTTTTGAGAATTACCAAACTTTTTTTTTTTTTTGAGTTGGAGTCTCACTCTGTCGCCCAGACTGGAGTGCAGTGGACGCTTCTGGCCACCGCAACCTCGACCTACTGGGCTCCAGCGATCCTTCCACCTCAGCCTTCCAAATAGCTGGAACTACAAGCGCGTACTACCACACCCGGCTAATTTTTTGATTTATTGTAGAGATGAGGTCGTGCCAAGTTGCCCTGGCGGGTCTTGGACCCGCGGGCTCAGGCAATCTACTCACCTCAGCCTCCCAAGGCGTGGGATTATAGGCTGAGCCACCAAGCCCAGGTGAGAATTACCAAACTTTTTAAAGAAGAACATATTTTTATGTAGTGTTCAAATTGTTCTGACCACACACACATATATATAATAGATATTTCACAAAATGGTAATCACTTTTATTATCTATAATGCATTCTCATATTTCTATTCTTTTTTGATAAGAATATTGATTATGACACACTGAATTGGGCAAAAACCTACAGTTTGAAAAGCAGGTCTAGTGGGATGTAAATTCTTAAATACTTTCTTCCTAACTAGATTTTAATGACTAAACTTACCAAGGTCTCTAATACTATTCAAATTATAAAAGCCTAGTCCTTTCAATTTTATGTTCTCTAAACATTCATGAATATTGTACCAGCATTTTCTTTTCTGGTAAGATTTTCTTAACTTGAGGTTTTGAAAAACAGCTGAAGTCAGGACTGTGTCTTGCATATAACTGTGCTATCATTTTAATAAATTTGGTTGACCTGAAGAGGAACGATGAGATGATGTATATATGTTAAGGATGTAAATGCTTACAAGTCAGTTTTAAAACCATTTTAATTTGGAAAAATTAAATTTATTTTAGATAACTGCAGTGCTCCTTATTGGAGAGCCAAAAGTACGCTGGGGTGACAAATCCTATTGCCAGAGGCCAGCTCCAGCAGGTCAGGGTTTCCTGAAGGAGAGATGGCGTAGGCGCAAGAGAGAAAACTTGGACACCTGACTCTGGTGTTAGCAGGACGGATACCGTTTATTGTTAGTTAACAGAGAGCTTTTATATTATTCGTATGGGAAAGGACAAAGAAAATTCTTACAACAGGTGTAACCAGTAACTTAATTAATTAGGAGTTATCGCCATCTTGTGGTCTTTGAAGTAAACAGTTTTTCTTTATCATCTGAGAGTGATTAAGCCATTATCTCTTGAAAATTTTCTTAAGCTATACCATGACGTTTAATAAACCAAAAGCGCTAACTACTTTTAGTTAATAAGTCTTAAGTTTAAAAGGAGCTTTATTTAAACTAAACGTAATATATCACTTAACCTACAAAGTTTACTTTGATTATTTCTGTATACATCACTTGTTTAATTAAAAAGCCTTAGAATCACCAAAGCAAAACTATAAATTATACCTAGTGATAGTAGGAATTTGAGGCCTATTAACTTGACCAAAAACAGTGGCGAACATCTAAAAAATAACTATGAAAGTGACTTACTGTGAAAATACATACACTGACTTTTACTTTAATTCGATGAAAACCTATCCTATATGCATCAACTCAAAATCTTAACTATTCAATTAGATTAAGTAAAAAACCTTGATGACTAATCTTTACCCTAAATCCATAAAAACAATGTTATAAATCGCCTACATAACTCCTAGGTATGTGTCTGAACTTATAGTGAATTCATAATGAACTTACTATGAACTTGTGCTTCTAAAAAACCTTATGTCTAAACACTAAACTACATTATTCTAAATCAAATAAGAAGTGAGTGTACTTATATCATTTTTTACTCAAGCAATATCTAGTAACTCATAACCAAGTGAAAGAAAGTATCTTAAACGTGTTTCAGAGTTTAACTATTGCATATGTTAGAAAAGGCCAAACAGCATGGTGGGAAATGGAAAAATGAACAATGACATTCCTAGGTTAACTGTGAGTACTTCACATAAACATGTTGTTTTCTTCATGCTTGACTGTACAGAATTCTTCGGCTATATCAACAGCAAAGGCGGAAGACAGAAGGGCCTCAGCTGCCCGGACTCGCTTTGCGGCCTGGGGTCTTCAGCCCACCTGGACTTTGTCAATGAGGCGGGCCTCCAAGGCTGGCTCCCAACATCCTATAACCTGATTTCCTTTTCTAATGGAGTCTTTGGCTGTAGTTGTGATATAAGTATACTACTGAAGTTATTTTTTTCCCTTTTAATCTTTTAGGTTAGTTTAATGACAATAAACCACAATTACTTATGTTGTGCTGTGGTATAGTACAAGTAAATACTAATTTGGTTTTATGGCACTATAATAAAAGTTTAGTTATGAATTCTCAGTGAAAGTAGAGTATAGGACAAATTATTTTTTTCTTTAGTAAGGCTAACAGTTTGGTGTTTACTGTATCTGTGAAATGGAATTTACATATGCTATTTATGTAGTATAAGCTCTTAAAACTCAGTTACCTGCTTGCTAAGAATACCTCTTTTTAAAAATATGATATAGCATTATGTATATGTTTAGGCACAGGGAAATGTATATGGATATATTCCTAAATTTCAAGACTTACTTAGTGTTAGGTTGGTGAGCTGAGTCATTGTCACACATTTGCAAAGAATTGCAGGTAGATAAGGTGAAGGAGTGTTTATTCAGAAAGTAGATCAGAGAGAGAGCGGGAGGATCCAACTCTCCAAGACTGGAGAGGGGGCCAGATGCTTAAGGAACATTTGATGGTGAATGCTTGAAGCTGGGGATTTTTAACACTTTTCTTTAGGGGGCAGGTAAGCATTTACAGGAGCTGGCTTCATGGAGATGGGGTGTATTTCTTGTATCTCTGATGACCGGATAGATGGAGGTGCTCAGTCATGGGTGGTCAATCACATAGATGAGAAGGGTTAGGCCAGTAACTGAAAACAAATTCTTGGGAGAGAGGTAATAACTTAAGAAGGGCTAGGCTGGGTCAGTGAAAGACAAATTCTTGGGAGATGTTAATATTAGCATCTTGTGAGTGAGTGTGTGTATACATATATACACTCACCTACCTGGGAACTAGAGAACTGGTTGTTCTTCTAGTTAATGATTATTGCTGTGTTTGCCACATTAACCTAAGTACATGGCCAGGTCTGCTCAAGGTCAGTGACCAGAGAAACTCCATTGTGGGCTCTGTCCTTTTATCTAGTAACTAGGTAGCCATTTTCCTAAAATAACACATGATCCTTGAACATTATTTAGACTATGGATATTAAAATGTCTGGCAAATTACTACCATTTTTTATCTTCTTCATAAAAAATTATAACTTCTGTTCTCCTCCCATGGTGTTCTTTACTAGTTCTATCTTTTACATTTCTGGTAGGCATTTAGGAGGTCTATGAACCAAAAAAAATTTTTTTTTTGAGTCGGAGTCTCACTCTGTCACCCAGACTGGAGTGCAGTGGGCCGCTCCTGGCCACCGCAGCCTCGACCTGCTGGACTCCGGCGATCCTTCTGTCTCAGCCTTCCAAGTAGCTGGAACTACAGGCGCGTGCTACTACACCTGGCTAATTTTTTTTTTTTTGATTTATTGTAGAGATGAGGTCTTGCCAATTTGCCCAGGCGGGTCTCAAACCCGCGGGCTCAGGCAATCCACTCACCTCAGCCTCCCAAAGCATGGGATTACAGGCTGAGCCACCAACCCCGGCTAAGAAAATTTTTTAAAATGTTTAGTAGTTGTATTAATCAGCTTTAGGTGATAGAAATCTAAGTCAAACTGGCATTAGGTTAATAAGGCATTTGTTGGCAAGAGGTACTGCTAATTTTGGGTAAGGCTGACTTCTAGTGTTCAAACGCTTTCCTTAGAAATCTCTTTCCATTTTTTGGTATTCCCTCTATTTGACTTCATTTTTAGGTAGACTGTCCAATATGATTGTTGTACCTAGTTTCATGTCTTTATAACTCTCTTCATTGTTTAGTGACCCCTGTGGAAATAGCCAGCTTCTTTTTTTCCAGTGGTTCCAGCAAAAGTTCTGGGAATAATGCTCCTATGTTGTGATTGGCCTGTGTGAATCATGTGCCCATTCCAGGGAATTTTGTGTTCTGATTAGCCTTGTCTGAGTAACAAGCCCAACCTTGGAACCTAGTGGGTAGAACCAGCCTCATTCAAACCACTGCAGAGTAGTGTGGTGGTTGCCTAAAGAACAATGAAGTAGCTGTTATTTCAAAAAGATGTGGATTGGTTAATGAGCAGGTGCTAAAACTAAATGTCTATTGTAATAGCACATCAAAGCTAAATAAGAAGGTTGCCATGAGTCATTTGGAAGATTTGTTTTCTTTATTCTTCCTTTGAATCCACTGTTGACTAAATATTTCTTGTTTATTGCCAGTTTTCTTTTCTTCAGCTCTTTGTTTGATTCTCTTTGGCTTACTTCAGTCTGGTTTGTGTCCTCACTATTTCCTGCAAACTATCCACTGTAAGGTAGTCAACTGCATCCTGGCTTCTTCCCTCAATTTTTCTTTGACCTGTCTGCTGCAGTTGGTTACCTTTTCATATGTATTCTGACTCTGCCTCTTCCCCCTTAACAGTCTTTTCCTGTGTACTGATTCTGAAACTTACCTTAATATTAGTTTCACTTTTCTCTCTGTGCCCTCTCTCTTCCCTGATTTAAATGGGTTTATTAACCATTTTTATACAGGTAACATGCAGTTATACTTTTTCAATTTCCCCCCCCCCCCTTTTTTTTTAATGAGTTGGAGTCTCATTCTGTCTCCCAGGCTGGAGTACAGTGGCACGCTCACAGCCACCACAACCTCATCCTGCTGGGTTCAGGTAATCCTTCTGCCTCAGCCTTCCAAGTAGCTGGACCTACAGACATGCACCACCACGCCAGGCCAATTTTTTATTTATTGTAGAGATGAGGTCTCACCAAGTTGCCCAGGCTAGCAGTTTTTTGTTTTTTTACAAACAGTACAGAGTTTTATTGTATGTAGAACATTAAAAAAATATTTTTAAATAAATTCTTAATCAAAGAATTCCACATGTCTTGATTTCTTCCACTGTTCATCAAGGTCAGATTCCTCTAAAGCTGGACTCAAAATTTATCTTCAGAAGATATACCAGCACTTTGGGAGGCTGAGGTGAGAGGATTGCTTAAACACAGGAGTTTGACCAGCCTGGGCAGCATGGTGAGACCTCCTCTCCACAAAAAATACAAAAATTAGCCGGGTGTGGTGGTATCTGTAGTTCCAGCTTCTCAGGAGGCTGAGGGGGGAGGATTGATTGAGCCCAGGAGTTCAAGGTTGTGGTAAGCTGTGATGGTGCCACTGCCCTCCAGTCTGGGTGATATAATGAGACCTTGACTAAAAATAAATAAAATAAAATAAAATACTTCATAATAGTAATATCAAAGTAATATACTAAGAACCCTAAACTTCCTCAGGAATTTTTCAGAAGATTTATGACATTAAAACTATTTTTATAATGATAGTAAGCTATTATTTGACTCTTCTACCTGTATTTTCTCATGAGTGTACAAGATTTTCATAGGCTACTAGATGTGATAGATTGCAATAAATTGAATGCAGAAGCAGATATGAGAATCATGCTGTCTTTTATTAAGCCAGGCATTAGCAATAGCATCAAAAATATAAAGCATTGCACTCTTATAGTTATTCTTTATTTTATAACTTGTATTTATTTTTCTTAAAATGTTTTTCATGTATGTAACAGATTTATTTTTGTTATTTTTAAATGAATGAATGAATGAATAAATATTTAACAGTTCCTTGGTTTTAATTTTAAATCCTGTAAATATTTATAGATAGGACCCACAAAAATAAAATGTCTTTGAGTTCTTCAATAATTTTTAAGATGTCCCAAGATTTTAAAACTACCACTATACAGTACAGGCTAAGGGCTGGCAAACTTCTCCTGTAAAGGGCCAAATAGTAAATGTTTTACTGAGGTCTCTGTGGAAACTGTTTCATGCCATCGTAGAGTGAAAGCCATCACTCTACAAAGGAATAGACATAACTGTTTACAATGAGACTTTATTATGGGTACTACATTTGAATTTCATATCATTTTCATGGGTATAAATAGTCTTGTTTTTTTTCCTAAACATTTAAAAATGTAAAAGCAATTCTTAGTTTGCAGACCATAGGAAAACAGGCAGCAGGCTGGATTTGGCCACAGGCCACAGTTTGCTGACCCCTCGCAAAAGACTATGAAAGATGTCTCCTGGAGCCCATCCCATCTCTCCCTCTCAGATTCTCCCAGCGCAAACTCTGGCCTGCAAAAGAACTTGTCCATCTGGGCAGAGCTGTGGCTATTGAATGTTTCAGAAAATGCAAAGTCAAGGTCTTGACTTTGACATAAAGAAGTTGTCCCCAACCTTTTTGGCATCAGGGACCGGTTTCATGGAAGACAATTTTTCCACAGGTTGAGGATGGGGTGGGGTACTGGCGGGGGAATCTTCAGGTATTAGATTCTCATAAGGAGCGTGCAACCTAGATCCCTTGCATGCGCAGTTCACAATAGTTGGTGGCTCCTATGAGAATCGGATCTGCCTACCCTCATTTGACAGGACGTGGGAGCTCTGCTCTCATCTGCTCACCTCCTGCTGTGTGGCCCCTTTCCTAACAGGCAACAGACTGGTTACTGGTCTGCGGCCTGGGGGTTGGAAACCCCTGACATAAGGGACCATTCTCTATGTTAGGAAAGAAGTGTTATAGGTCTGTTTTTCCCTGATGGGATGGGTCCCTTTTCAGTTCTTTGCAACTCTGAGTTATACCTTCACATGAGCCTAGAGATTGAGTGGTCACAGGGACTAAGTTATATTGTAAGGAGATGCAGACTCCTGTCTGCCTACCCCCACCGGGACAAATTTAGGGTTGTAATAAGCAGACAAGGCAAGATATCCTTGTTCTGAGGGGGGTAGATATTACCCTGTAGCTCCTAATGCTGCCTAATGTTGCTTCTCCCTTAGCTACTTAAAATATAACTAACATCCCAGGTATTACAGTTAATATTAACCATTCACTTCAAGTATAAAGTGACTTGAGTGTAAAATAACTTGAAAAAGTCCATACATGGGGAAACGTTCATAAGGTGTAAAGTACTAATTCACACATTCTGGCTAGAGCTCCCTATCTAGAGAAAAATAAACTTAAAATATAATACCTGTTAGTTTCATTTATTATTTTATTTTAATCTCTAGGAAAAGCCTTAGTTAGACAATAAATATTGAGAGAGCTATGAAATAGCAAATACATGTCAAAAGCAGGCATGAAGACACCAGAAAACTTTATTTTAACTACAAGTTCATGTTTGAAGATGCATTTGTGCTGCTTCATAAAAGTTACTGTGTCACCAAAGTTTCATTTTATTGTGTTTAGATATGTATTACATTCATCTAAGTTTAAAAATTCTTAAATTGCAGACTTTTAAAAGCTGGGTATGGCCAAGCCTGGTTGCTTTTGCCTGAATTCCCAGCACTTTGGGAGGCGGAAGCAGGAGGACTGCCTGAGCCTGGGAGTTCAAGACCAGACTGGGCAATATAGTGAGACCTCAACTCCATATAAAATTAAAAAAATAAATTAGCTGGGCATGGACAGCTGGGTGCCTGTAGCCCCACCTGTTCAGGACACTGAGGCAGAAGGATCGCCTGAGTCCAGGAGGTTAAGGCTGCAGAGAGCCATCCATACTCTTGCCACTGCTCTCCAGCCAGGGTGACAGAGTAATACTACAATAAAAAAAAACAAAAACGAACAAAGAAATAACAACCAGAAAACAAAAACTAAGTGGAAAACAAGCAGAAACAGTTGAAAGAAGCAGAGGACTTGAATGTCAAGTTGCAAATAAATGGTCACTTATTAAAACTTGGTCATTTAGAGATAATAAATAAAATAAACCAGGTAATGAGGAGCCCAAAACACTTCCACAAATTTGCTTACCCGTGTTACTTACCATCTATGTGCGGCGTTGTGACAATGAACTTAATAAGGTTTATGTAGTCTTGGTCCTCAGGGCCTGTGTAGTGCAATTTGGCTGAGAATGGCTCTGCCCCAACAACCCCAGGCATACAGGGCTGTCAAAGAAAAATGAGCATATTTATGCGAAAAGAAGATAACAGATAACACCTAAAGAATAGTCTTAAAATAGAAGCTTATTTTTTTCTATGTTTTAAAAATAGAAGTTATTATTTTTCTATATTTTACAAACAGGAGCTTATTTTTCCTATGTTTTAAAAATAGAAGTTATTATTTTTCTATAGTTTTAAAAAAGAAGCTATTATTTTTCTGTGTACTTTAAAATTATCTGTGACCTAGGGCAGGGTTAACAAAGAAGCAGAAGAGCTTGGTGTGAGAAGCAATCCCAGTAGACATGTTAGTGGCCACTTAACAGTTTAGAGATTTTTAAAAGTTTAAGAAAAGTTAGTTAACATTCAATGTGATTTAATATGTGCTCATCATTCTAGGTCATGATCATATTCACAAAATTATTTAAATATAGCATGAACGGATGCAGTAAAAGTGATTGAAAATCAAGAGGAAGCCGGGCTCGGTGGCTCAGCCTGTAATCCCGCACCTTTGGGAGGCTGAAGTGAGTGGATTGCCTGAGCCCGCTGGTTCGAGACCCGCCTGGGCAGGCGAGACCTCATCTCTATAATAAATCAAAAAATCAGCCAGGCGTGGTAGCGCGCGCCTGTAATTCCGGCTACTCGGAAGGCTGAGGCGGAAGGATCGCCGGAGCCCAGGAGGTCGAGGCTGCGGTGGCCGGGAGCGGCCACTGCACTCCAGTCTGGGCAACAGAGTGAGACTCCAACTCAAAAAAAAAAAGAAAAGAAAAGAAGAAAAAAATGTAGTTAATAAATTTGATTTTTTGCCCTACAATAGTATGCTGTGATTAATTATAAAATATATATTATTTATAAGTGAATAAAACTAAAGATTTGTTCATTTTAAAGACAAAAACCAAAGTCTCCTTAAAATCAGAGAGGAAAATATGTACAATAGAGTTTTCTTTATATATGTAATTTCTTAAAGTATGTATTATAAATTATAATCCATTTTACATCTATTTATTTCTCTCCAGCTGATATTTCTCAGTGACCCTCAAGAATTTTGACATGAAACTCTTCCACCAATATTTCCTTCGAGAGAATTGTGATGTTTTCATTTGAACATTATGAAAGAAACCAAAACGCTGGATTATAATTCCAAGAGAACTAGAAAATATACAATTTCTTTTCTAATTTGTACAAAACAGAGAAAATAGGTATTCACTAGAATAACAATAAAACCAGAGGCAGGCCCCATCATCTCGACTGTCTGCTTTATTAATAGGAGTACTCATTTTAAGGTATTGTTGATGTTTTTTGTACCCAACATAATAGTTTGATTTTAAAAGAAAGTTAAAAATCATATATTTTAATCCTCATAAAAAGTAGGCTTATTCTATATGATATCAATAAATATTTGATCCTGAATATATGATGGGAGATGATATAAACGACCTTTTTTATGCAATGTGTACTTCTGAATACCGTATGCAAATGAAAGTTTTAGAAATAGAATTGTATACATATAATCTATTTTTTTAAATCTAATTTAAAATTTCTGCAGGGTGAAGGATTCATTTATAAAGTGGATTTCGTGTCTTTCCAATGCTGTCTTCAGCCATGCCCGGCTAATTTTTTTTATTTATTGTAGAGATGAGTTCTCACCAAGTTGCCCAGGCGGGCCTCGAACCTGCGGGCTCAGGCAATCCACTCACTTCAGCCTCCCAAAGCGCGAGATTACAGGCTGAGCCACCAAGCCCAGTTACAAGTATATTCTTAAAGGAAGTTTTAAAGGAAGTTTTGATCTTTGGAAGTAATTTGAGTGACTCTCTGTTCTTTTCACCCAAAAGATTTCATATACTACTCCCTATAAATAATAATAAAAGATTCATTTTTATGTGCTCAAGACATAAAACTATATTTGATAAATATTTTCTGCCCATACTTCAAATGTGACTCAAAACAAAACAGGTCACTGTAGCAGAAGTACCACCAAGTAGTGAAGATTACAAAATGATAAAATAATTAATTTTAAAAATTCCCAATCTGAACTCTTACTAATATTATTAGTAAGACAAATAACAAACACAATATAGCAAATTTAAGCATGGATACAGAAATTAATCTTTCTAAAATGACATGTAGTTTTAAAAATTATTTTCCATGTAAAGGCAAAAATTCTGTGGAAATAATGTTCATTTTGAGGAAAATCTGGCTGATGATGGTGTAAATTAAATAAGTAAAAAAAACAAGTTTTAGGATAGTAACATTTTGGTCATGAGATTCTGGACATCAAATTATGATAAAGCTAGGAGAAACAGGTGGGGATTTTGAGGTTAACAAATTGTTTTGTGGGTTAAGATGTATGTTTTAATGAGTTATGGCACTAAGTGAATAGACTCCTCTGTGCTGAGATGATGATTTTCTCTGTAGGTTAATTCCAAGTTCAATCACTGCTGACTGACACAGGGAAGGGAAGTGGGCTGGTGTGGGGCTTAGTGACTCAAGTCCTTGAGTTTTTACACACACTATTTTTCAAAACAATTTTAGAAATTGCTTGATTATGATCTAATCAGAACAAAATTTATTTTGGTATTGAAAAAGAATTATGCACATCTGTTTCATGCAAGGCTTGCACAAGGTTTCCTCGCTTTATGGTACGCTATATGACACTAATATGCATTTTCTCTGACAAAATGCTGGCTATGAATTTACTTACATATTACATTACTTACCTGCATCTCTGTTATCATATTTTCATCAGGTTTTAGGTGAACAGTGAAGACTTCTCTCGTCTCTCTCTCACTCCATCAAAGAGTACTTCAATTTCAACAACGTGCTGGGTTTCTCCTTCCTTAAATTCAATTTCTAGAAATACAAAATCACAGATTTAAATTTTTTGCATATGAAGAGAAGACTTTTTTTGTTAAGCTTTTTTGACTGTGGCCTACAGTGAAAATTGTGACCCAGTATACTTGTGTGTGTGACGTGTGTATAAAATGGAATCAAAAGTTTGACAAACATCACTTATTTTTGCCCTATGCACCACACTTTAATATTTTTTATTTTACTCTATTCTAATTGAAAGAAGATTCTAATAATGAGATAATTGATCTGTTGGCCTACAGTTTGAAAAGATGCTGAATTATGGGACAATCAATAGTCTTAATATTGGGACATAATCAGATAAACTCACTTCCCTAGAATTCTAAACCAATGGGATTCAAGTCAAATTAAGGCAATCACAGATATAATCAAATGTGATGGTATACACCTCATTATAGATGTAGAGAGCTAGATATAAAATTGATTTTTATACAATATCAAATTATATTTCAAAAAGACTTATTTCTGCTGGTGCTCTTGGAAACTTAAAAAAGTTATTTTAGATAAATGTTAGTGATTTTTTTTCCCCTCACCCGCTCCCTTCTTACTAAAAGGAACTGCTTCATTGTTCTGAAAATGAAATTGAGTTATCAGAATCCTTTTCTTAACCATTCATTTCAAGATGATTAAAATGTTAAAAGTATTAGGTCTTATTGAACTCATGATTAAGCAGCTGACTGTTGCTAAACTTGATAAACTATCTTGTTGGTATTCTTATACCTTTGTAGGTACGGTTTCAAAAAAGATAAAGAATATAAAGCCAATGAGAGCAGATAACAGATGCGACTTTCTGAGGTAATTGCAGTTCTATCATTATCATTCTAAATTATAAACCCTTTAAAGTCTGCCAGATGAAGGTGTATCTCCAGTGTATTTTTCTTACTCTACTTCAATTTTTAAATTATTAATCACCAAAAGGACTTTTTTTCTCTTGATCTCTAAAGATAAAGATTTTCTTTTTATTTTTAAAATTCTGTTTCTAGATACAGTAGTTTTTTTTTTCCATTTGCCTTAGCATTTGAGTCCATCAGTTGTTTGAATCCATCATATGACAGTTATCTGAGTCCATCAGTTACAGACTTCTTATATCCTGAGAGAATGTTTGGTTCTTGTCTCAGTAGTTGAAAATAGCTGACTGTTGCTGGCCTACTAATTTGTTTGATTTGACCTATATGATGTGACACTATTTAGTTTCTCACATTTAAAAATCTGAGAATTTTAGAGGAAAATACATGTTGTTTTGAGTTCTTTTGTACCTTCCTGTATGGCAATAGTCTATGGCACTAGGCTATGAGAGTACAGGCTTTTCTCAGCGAGGAATGGACTTTCTGGTCTAATGATATTGGTCGCTCCATTTTCCCTCATATTTCTCTTGCTTCACTCATTTCCCCTGTTTGTCTTAGCCCTGTAAATATTCAAGGCTTTGTAACCACCTGAGCTATACAAATCACATTTCTGAGAAGCTAAAAAAATAATTTATTTTAAATATTTACATTATTGTTTTCTGATAGTAAGTTTGCTAGATGAGAGTCAAGTTTTCTCATTCACATTTCTCTTTTTCTGTCACTTTAGACTTTTTAGCACACAAAAAGTTTTACATTTTATTCTATATTGCATTTTTTCCCTGTATTCTTTTTGCAAATTCAACCTCAAAGAGAGAAATGAGAACATGTTCCCAAAAAAAATTCATAAATTTTTATTATAAACAGCATGTTGACATTTATGAGCTAAAAGAGATAAACAGGTTGATTTAATATTATTTAATTATTTTTTAAATGCTAATTTTTTTTCTGACTTTATCAGTTTACAACATTACTATAATTTCATTTCTGTTTTAGCAAAAATAATCTTTTTATTTCTAAGAGAAACAATTTCTGTTAAAATCCTGTTACTGATATTTACAAGGTTTTTCTTTCATGCAAAATCTACTCCTTAGCTTATAGACTTATTTTAGACTTTATAACTCAGTAAAATTAGTTTTGTTTTCTCTGCTTTTGAATTATATGTGATTTATAGTGAATGCATTATTATTCTTTACACAGAGAATAATCTGAGGATAACTTTGAAGTTCTATAGTGGTTTATCAAATTTTTATCATTATATGCAAAGACATTATGAGCCCCTTGTGGAAGAAGCTATTTTTTTTCTTCTGCTGTATTTGCTACTGATTGAGTAATACCCATCTGAACTATGTTGCAAGTTAGAAGATCAAGATGAATGCCTGATGCACTATGATCACCAAGAACTAATTATTGTTGGTAGTGGGAGGTAGGGAAGTAGAAATACAGTGGATAATTAGAACTCCAAATCATTCATAAACTTAATTTTTGACATAGATTTATGTCTATTCTGTCAGCAAATAACTCAAAGAGTGAGTGAGTGAGAGAAAACTGATTTGTTTTAATTACTGACAGAAGTAAATGGTGTAATGGTACTACAATTTGCAAAAGAAGGGAAATGAAAGGTCTTTGTGGTTGGTTTTTCATCAGACTTTTACTGTCCTTTACTAACACAAAATTTTCTAGGTTTAGTTTTAGATTGCTGGTGTTTTCTAAAATAGATTATCATCACAGTTATCACACATATTGCAATATAATAGAAAAGGGTAGGAAATTATTATTTAATATCTGATTACTATAAGAAAGGTAAAACCAGTAAACAGTTAAAATAGACTCAAAACAGAAAGTCATTCAGTGCATCTACTCAAAATTTCCCTAAGTCCTAACCCATGTATTCTGTTGGTCATAAAGGAAAATCCTGGAAATAAACTCCATTGTTTTTGTTTCTCTGAAGGAGATGAATTTAAAAGAGTATGTCTGTTTTTACTTAAACTGGAAGTTTATCTTCTTTTTCTCAAGGGCACCAGCATTAGCACACAGTGTTGGCACGATCTATCCAGAGACAGGCCCTGGGAGCCCCTTACCTTCTGACACAGGGTGGTAGTCTTCTCCAGAAGTGGCTGAGTCGTCCTTGGTGTGGACTCTCGCAATGGAAACCTTCGAAGTGTCTCCTTGGTGGATCACTGGAATTTTTATAACTATAGACTCTCCTGGTTCTTTGGGCTCAGTGACACTAAATTCGGTTTCTCCAGATTTAATAAGTCTCTAAAATAACACAGACGAATTAAATTGTTAGTAAGGGGAATACTTCCCCCCATTCTAATATTTCTGTTATTTCTTTCTATGTGGTTAGAACTTCATGACTGTTACGCTCCTGGCTTCTCAGTTCTCTCTCTCCATATTAGTGGGAGCATCTAACATGTGTAGCTGAGCTAATTCCTGGGAATTAACCAATCCCCAGCCAGCATGTGCTTCAGGCTGTCCCCATATACCATAAATTATATGTGAACAGGTCACTGAAAGGCAGAGGAGAGAAGGAACTGTAGGCCTACCTGTACCCAAACGTGTGTGGTGGGGGAGGGTGGGTATAGATGCTTGGGATTCAGTCTTTAGATATAAACCATATTTTTGGCTGGGCACAGTGGCTCGTGCTTGTAGTCCCAATGCTTTTGGAGGCTGAGGCGGGAGGATTGCTTGAGCCCAGAAGTTCAAGATTGCAGTGAGCTATGATGGTACCACTGCACTACAGCCTGGGCCACAGAGCGAGTCTCTCTCTCACAAAAACAAATGAATAAACGGTCATATACTCCAACATCAACTTTATTCATTTTGATGGTTTACTTGGTTCTCCATTTGGCTTAGTCTTTTTCCTATTTCTCAATTGCTTAAGAAACCTGTGAAAGAGAGGATCATTTTCTGAGCTACTTAAGACCCTGGCTTGGATGAGTTTCAGTTCCCAATTTACAGTTGAGCACACACAAAAAAAGACTATCAGCATCATCTCTTGCATCCTTATCAGAGTTTCATTTTGTTCTCCAACTGCAGCACCAAAAAGAGAGTTGCTCTGTGGACCACCCAGCACCAGGCGGAGCACTTCTATCTCCTTATAGAGCACGTCATCCATCAGCTCAAGGATACATGGCTTTTCTGTCTCACCAGAAATAATAATGATGTCAGCAGGTCAATCACATCCCATAGGCCAAAAAGATACCATCTGCAACTAGAATGTAGGCACCACAAAGGGCAAGGATGTTGCCTTTTTCCTGCTGTATCAGTGCAAAGAATTGTGTTTGGCATGTAATACACCTTCAACAAGTATTAGCTGAATAAGTGAATATATGAATACATGCAACGGCAGGTCCTTATCTGACGAGATTGGCCGTGTTCGGGATGGTACGGCCATAGAAATAGGCCCTTATCTGTACAAGGAATTTAAAAATCTCTTTCTTTAAGTTCTGTCATTCGGAAACAAGGGAAAAACAGCAAATGACAATTTTGTTCATGAGTTTCTATCACTACAATTAGGAAGCAAAGTTAACAGCCTTGTTAATTTGACTTCAATACTAGTTTCTAGTATTACTAACTTTTACCGAAAAAAAACTAAGCCTATAACAATTAAGTCTCTGTCTCTAAAAAGTGGGACCAATATTAAATCCTGAACTTACTTACCCCCATCTCATTAACAATTCTTTAAATTATTTTAATGGCTATAAAATATACCATCATATGCATCTTTAAATAATTCTCCAATTGTTCACTATTTGTTATCAATCTTTTATTTTTTTTTTAATTTTTTTAATTTTTTTTTTTTTTTGAGTTGGAGTCTCACTCTGTCACCCAGACTGGAGTGCAGCGGCCGCTCTTGGCCACCGCAACCTCGACTTGCTGGGCTCCGGTGATCCTTCCGCCTCAGCCTTCCAAGTAGCTGAAACTACAGGCGCACACTACCACGCCTGGCCAATTTTTTGATTTATTGTAGAGATGAGGTCTCACCAAGTTGCCCAGGCGGGTCTCGAACCCTCAGGCTCAGGCATTCCACTCACCTCAACCTCCCAAAGACGCGGGATTACAGGCTGAGCTACCAAGCCCGGCCGTCAATCTTTTATTATTATAAATAACTGTGATAAACATCTACAGAAGAAAATCTTTTAGCACATTTATTATTCTTTTTCTTAGAATATATTTCTATAAGTACAATTACTTCACCAAAGCAATTAAATATTTTATGTCATTGGATACATATTAAAAATCTGAGATTTATTTTATTTCAATCTCATTCATTTCAACATTATGTTTAACTTCCAGCATTGTGAATTCTGTGCATTTGATATGCTCTTGTCCACTGAATAAATTTTTAATAAAAATATAGCACATCGGTGGAAATCAATAAGTTAATACAGAAACAAAAAGAACATTCATTTAACCTGTTAAAATCTACCTTATGATTCAGAACACATAAAACGATGTCATAAGCTTATTAAAATTAAGGAAACTACCTGCCTGATGTATATCTCTCAACAAAAACTTGGCTTTCTAAAATTTTATATAAACATTTCAAGCTCAAGTTTACCAGGGAGTAATGTCATGATGGATATTGTTTGGGCGTTCCTCAAAGTCCATCATCACCTGTGTGGACCCCTGCTGGTATAACATCTGTACTGGATATCTCCACTCCTGTGAATCATTGTAACTATCTGTGCATCATTCTCACTGCCAGTATATGCTTGTTCTTTGAATTGCATTTTAGGCACTGCAAAAACAAACCCATGGATCAAAGAGAACAAAAATTTCCTTAAGGAAAGTGATATTTCAGAAGATAAGGCTTAGTAAAAAGAATAATGGAAAATAAGTGAGAATAATTGGATTTCAGTCTCCACTCAGCGCCTTGCTAATGTTTTGACCTTAAGCAAATCACTTAACTTTAAGAGATTTCCTAGCTGGGCTTGGTGGCTCAGCCTGTAATCCCGCGCTTTGGGAGGCTGAGGGGAGTGGATTGCCTGAGCCCGCGGGTTCGAGACCCGCCTGGGCAACTTGCAAGACCTCATCTCTACAATAAATCAAAAATCAGGTGGGCGTGGTAGTGCACGGATGTAATTCCGGCTACTCGGGAGGCTGAGGTGGAAGGATTGCCAGAGCCCGGCAGGTCGAGGCTGTGGTGGCCACGGCATTCCAGTCTGGGCAACAGAGTGAGACTCCAACTCAAAAAAAAAAAAATGCACTCTATAGCGATGTGCTTTTATGCAAAACACCTCAATAAGAAACTCTGCTATTCAAGAAGAGTTCTTCACCTAGAAGACTGTCAAAACTGTGTGAGTGATGCCGCCTGGTGTGGTGAACACAGAACCTGCATATGGCAGCACTGGCGGGACTTGCTCCAACTAACAGAACTCCATGGAATACTTAAGAAACAATTCCACGTCCTAAAGTTCAAAATTGTGAAAATCATTTCGAAGTTGAAGGTAGACCCCTCCACACCAAGGCTACTGTTGTGAAAAGAAAGATACACAACCTGGTTGTGTGTCTTACCTCTGAGGAGGAGACAATATCTGAGGCAAGGCTGTGCAAGAACTTCTGTATTCTGAAGCACACTTTGCTTTGGATTTGGCAACTACTGTCCTTGAGGGTTGTCTTGCTGTCTTTGTGCTTGTTGGTGTTGTACTCCGTACTCTAGCTGAGCCTATAAACTGCAAAGGCACTATAGACTAGGGCACTATACACTGCAACGTCAAGTGCTATACCACTGGCGAGCACTGCTGCCCAACCAGAAGAGACCAACAGTTCATGAAGCCTTCATGAAGTCAGCATGTTTATGTACAAGCTCTAGAGAGTACTTCGTCTTGGGCTTCTTGTAGATGGTTGTGGGAAAACCTGTGACTGATGTTCTCTGAATCTTAGCATCATTTCCTGGAGACACATTTCTGGTCCCAGCAGTGGACCTCTGCACAGACTTCTCATCCCAAAGCGTCTGGATATGGGACCTGGGTTGCTCTGTAGATCCTTGCTGTATATCTTGCCTGAGAGGCACTGGTGAAGACCTGACCACTGTTTGTGAAGGTGTGCCTTATATTTGAGAGCATGGGGACTCTCCATTACTTTGAGAATATCAGGTCTGCTGCTGTGACTGAGGGAAGGGCACCTGCTTCCCCAAATCCCTAGGATTCAGATGCATTAGAACTTGATCCTGGAAGACCAGCTTCTCTTGGTAATTCTGAGGCTGTTGGGGCTGCTAAAGATGACATCTCCAACCATTCTTCTGCTGTCGTTGAAATAGTAATGCTCTACAATAAATAAAAAATCAGCCGGGCGTAATAGCGCATGCCTGTAATTCTGGCAACTAGGAAGGCTGAGGCGGAAGGATCGCTGGAGCCCAGCGGGTCAAGGCTGCGGTGGCCAGGAGCGGCCACTGCACTCCAGTCTGGGTGACAGAGTGAGACTCCCACTCAAAAAAAAAAAAAGAAATAGTAAGTAATGAAAATGGGTCTTTTGCTGCTCCTACTGTTGCCTTTTTTCCTGAATATTATGAACATTGTGCAAAAGGTAGGATTTTGCATGCTGGCTTTCCCTTGTCTCAGGCTTGTCCCTCTCAAAATACACCAAAGATGGAGAATGAAGATAGATTGCTGATCTACAGCTGGAAGAAGGTCCACTTCCTGTGTCAGCTTGATATTCCAAAGCACAGTTTGGTTTTCCTTTGATGCCTGGGGCTGCATAGTACTGCAGTCCTCTTGTTCACTGGGAATCCTCTATGTCTTCAGAAAAGAGTCACCAGCTCTACCCATCTGAACCTCCTGGGCATAAGTGAAGTTCTACTCTACTTGGTGTTTTTGTTGGGAGATTCCACCTGGTTTCCCTGGAGGCTCATTCCAGGGAGAAATGATCTTGGGCAAAGAATTCATGCAGTTTCCTGGTAGCAAATATTCTCTCTATCTCTAGGTGGTAGTCTGGCTCTTTTATTTTGAAACCAGTTGTCAATTACAGACAAAGGACAATTGACTTTTGTAGCCAGTTCTTTCCTGGTTGTACAATCAGGGTAAGGGGGTTAAGGATTCTCTTTAAATGACTGCTAAGGTATACTTTGTTCATTCTTAGTAAATTTTATTTTTAATTTTAAAGATGTGGGGTGCAATTCAGGATTAGGTATACAAATGATCATCATACAGGTAAAGTTTGCGCCTCCCTTAGGTCCCCACTTTGCCTGATTTGAGATCAGGTACCCTTATGAATGATGTATATCCCCCAACCCGGTAGATTCTTTGTAAAATTAAGTCATAATTTTCCTTTTCCTCTTCCCCATTTTGTTCTCTTTACTTCATTATGACTATCCTTAACTGGAGAGCCTGTGTTCAAATCCTGGCTCTGAGGCTGACAGGCCACAAGACAAAGCTACCTGCCACTGCCTTCCCAGGCCATTCTCCTCATCCCAGTCTGCTCCCCGGGACACTGGGATGAAAGCCATTCCCATAGCAGCTTCTTGGAGGACTTCACATTCTAAAGGCACTGAAGCTGAGTCACCACTGCACTGGGAGAGCTTTGATGCAGATTTTCGCCTTTGAGACATAGTGATGAGCCCGGTGGACTCCTGGGTTCACTATATTTTGTTGGAGAGTCTTGACTCAGGTATCACTCATGAAACATAACACATAAGATATGAGGCATAGATGGAGCTGAACACAGACAGAGCCTTCACCTTTCAACCAGGGCTCATTTGAACCTCTTGGAAAGTCCTACTCCCCAATTCTACTGTACAGTAACCATAGACAATTATGTTGGTGACATGAGCTGTCCCCAGCCTATAAGCTTGCATTTTTAAAAGATAAAACTCAAAACTGGGCACAGTGGCTTGTGCCTGTTATCTCATTTACTTGGGAGGCTTAAGTGGGGGGAACCCTTAAGCCCAGGAATTCAAGACCAGCCTGGGTAACATAAGGAGACCCCGTCTCAAAAAGACCCAAAAAACCAAAAACAGAACGAAAGCTCAAACCCCAAAAAAACACTTAGCCTCCCACAAGAGAAATACACTTTTGTTTCCACCCCTCATGATAAAGTGCTTAATGAAACATTCTCATCTTGAGGCATAAATTAGTTTTTCCTTCCTATGTAGGATTATAAATGGCTTCTAAATGTACCTCCTGGAAGCTTAGCTGAAAAAAATGGAACCAAATAAAACAAAACACATAAAACTGAATTTTTCTTTGAGTTGGAGTCTCACTCTGTCACCCAGACTGGAGTGCAGTGGCCGCTCCTGGCTAAAACTGAATTTTTAAAAGTTTGGCTCAGTCACTCGTTTTATCATCTCTTACCAAGTTTTCACTCTGGAACAGAGATGCAATTTGTTTGCATTACACCATTTTCTAGTTAATTAGATTTGCGATTAATTCAGTATATGCGGGTCTGTTAGATTCACTGGTGTAATTAGACTGGCTTGAGATTAGGTACTCTTATTGATGTTATGTACCCCTGCCACTCCTATCCCAATAGATTCTTAGTAATTTATGTCATAATTTTCCTTTTCCTCTTCCCCATTTTGTTTCAATCACTTAATCATTTTATATGTGTTTGCCAGTCCTGAAGATTTAGAGAGATCACTCCAGATTTCAGGTTACCTGTGGAATTTTGAGGATGGTCTATACCAACTGAGGTTTCACTATATAAATAATCTTTTAATAAGAGGTTAACATTTGTGTTAAGCATAAAAATCATGCAACTTATGTCACTAAACTAGGGCACATTCTTTGGGGACTTTGCATTTTTCTCCAGTATGAGTGATACATTAGTTTTCTTCCTACCTGATTCAATCTATGACCAGTGGTTTATCTAGTGACGGAGCAATCAGAAATCTGAGGGACAGCAGTCAGCTGACTAATGAAAAACAGATAATTTTTTAGCGTACCTTAAAAAATAGCTTATTTAAAAATATATAGGCTTACAGAAAGTTGCAAAAATAGTATATACTTCATATGTGCAGTGGCACAATCATGGCTCACCACAGGCTCAAACTCCTGGGCTCAGGCAACCCTTCTGCCTCAGCCTCCTGAGTAGCTGGGATTGCAGGTACCTGCCACTATGCCAGGTTAATTAATTTTTTTTTTTTTTTTTAGAGGTGAGGCCTTGCTATGTTGCCCAGGCTGGTTTCAAACTCCTGGGCTCAAGTGATCCTCCCACCTCGGCCACCCAAAGTGCTGGGATTACGGGTGTGAGCCACCATACCCAACTTTGAGCTTATTTTATAAACAATCATTAACAAAGATAAATTAACTGAGTGTATACACACAAGGCGAGCAGCCTTTTGACTTAAGACATTCTAGTCATTTGTTTCTGATTGTACAAGATTCAAAAGGATTGAGTCAAAAAGGACATGCAACTCACATCACTGTTCCTTAAAACACAGAGCCACTAAACAGATGATATCACGTTTGGGAGCAACTAACTGCATTTCCAAACACATCAAACCAAGCAAAACCCTACAACAAGAGCTCACAAAACCATTTGGTAAGCCAAAGGATATTCAATTTGTGCAAGTTGTCTGCCCAAGTTGAGTATGAATTCTTTATTTTCATGCCCCAAATAAATTACCATTATTAAAAGTGGAAAAGTTTGTTTTGTTTCTTTGTATGGTGGGCACGATAGAAATCATATAGCTCCCCTGAATTCTTGAATGATACAAAACAAAACTTTGAAATTTTGTTTGCATATTTTGGTTCGGGAGTGATAAATCTGCTCACAGCAAAGTTTACCTTCTTCCCATCCTTCCAACTTGTACAGTGCTAGGGCAAGTGAGTGTATGTGTACAGATGAAGGTGTTATCTTGCTAACCTCAGTTAAGGCAGACCTCAGCTACAACCCAATACAAGCCTTACATTTCTCACACTGAAGTAGGGGCAAAGGTGAAAACAGAGCCCTGACAATGCTTATTCTGATCAGATGGCCAAACCAGGCACATCTGCATGTCTTTTAAAAGACTTTTACAATTTTTATGAGGGCTTGATTATCTGCATCCAACAAGTGATTTCTCTGAGTTTTTCACATTCCTGGCAAACTATATCACACCCAAAGTAGGATTCTGAGTTATGGGAGAGAGCTGTGAAATGCATTAAGGGAGGACCTACTATTTAATAATGGTACCTCCCATCTTCCCATCTCCCTACTTCTCAGAGACACATCATAAAAATAAAACAAAATAAAATCATGTGAGTACAACTGTTAAACACCAAGTAAACTACATGTCAGAGACAAAATTGGGTTTTGCATGTGTGTGTTCAGATTCATTATGTCAACTGTAGAACAAGTGTTTTATTTGATAGCTTTAGTGTACAGTTTTTATAAGAAAAAGTAGGAGTCTCATGTGTGTAGTACTCTTAAAACTTTTATCAAAGTTGTCATTCAGAATGGAGATTAATGATAATAGTTGCCATATATATAGAAAAGTTTTATATGCATGCGAGTGAGTGAGTGTGTTTGTGTGTGTGTGCGTGTGCAAGAGAGAACAAGAGGGAAAGTGAGAGAGAGAAAGACAGCATGTCACATGTAATAATGCCATAAATAATGAGATACATGAATGATGCACAAATGTTATCATACTGCTTATTATATAGTACATTGTTACTTCCAGCAGAAAGAAGGAGGGAGAATGGAAGCAAGGATTTATCCCTAAATCCTTTCATTTTAAGACAGCAGCTAATAGGAGTTAGAAAAGTTAATTAACTATTTCCTTAAAATAAAGCTATTGATTATTAGAATTAAGTTACTTATATGATTTCTCTCCCTCTCTGTGCTCCACTCATGATGAATGTAAAATTGGTCAAAGAGTCAATTGCAATCATTGCAGTTAAAGTTTGAAGTAATTATTATGAGATTAAAACACAGTGCAAAAGTTTCTATACAGAAAAAAAAGAAACTTTGTTAACTACCTAGCTTCCTATGCCATGAATAAAAAGAAATGGTTAAACATCAGCCCCTTTATATTTTTTACAGCATAGATGAATGAGAACTGAAAGGAATGATGATTATTTTTATTTCAATTTCTCAGTGTTTTTCAAAAATCTCTAAAATTTGAATATTGCTTATAATCATTACCATTGGGAAAAAATGTTATATAATATGAATGAGTTAAAAATTATTCAGGCAGTGAGTTGAGATGTCACTCAATAAAAATGGCAAGATGTTTCTGGAACATTTTAATGAGTACTAAGAAAGTGGAAGGAATAAAAGAATAAATAAATGAGACTGTCAACTATGCAACATCCTGAATAATTGCTTGTTCTGGAAAATTATTATTCATGAGTAAGACTTTTAACTCACCTCTCTCTTTGGTAAACATTTTTTTTCTTTTTGCCTAGGAACTTGGTTTCTTTGCTTTTTTTTTAAATAAGTAAGCTGAAGATCTTTGTAATTCAGTTATGGAAATAAATACCCCTGTTACGCCTTAAAGTAAATTAGAGAAATTCTGTAACTCAGCTCTTAAATACATGCTGATCTTGTACCATGTTTGAATTCACAGACTTAATGGAGAAAATAGTCAGTGACTGATATTACTACCTGGAATGAGAGGATGATCAAATAAAACCACACATCTCACAGTCTACATGCACCCAGGACCATAAAGCAGTCATTCCTCATCATTCCACCACTCCAAATGACACTCCAGAATGCATGTTTATTCCCTCTACAGAGAAAAGATAAGTTATATCCAAATTGTCTGTGAGCCACACAAGGGAGGCTTTGGATTCGCCTAGTGAAAGAGTGTGAAATTTACAAGGGAAGACAATTCTAATCTCTATCTTTTGTGGTCTTTACACTTTCGAGCAAAGGGCATAGATCAAGGCCCTGACTACAGAAGTGTCTATTTTAGCTCATTAAACATTAATATGCCTCTCAAGTTTAGAGATACTTTCACTACACACAGCACAGATAGGATCACATTTACTTTCCTAAAAAGGGAAGAAAAGAGGAGGCTTGGCAAGTAATTCAGCACATATACCTGCAACAAAGACAAAAGGAAAATAATTTAAGTTTCTTTCCCATAGGGAATGAGTGAAATTTGTTGTTGGTGGTGGTGGTTTCTTTTTGGTTTTTTTTTTTTTTTTTTTGGTGTCTAGATGGATGTTTACAATCCATTGTGTCTCATAAGATGAGAGGAAGAGGTGCAGTAGTAATTGCTATCTGGAGCCAAATCTTATTTACTCAGGAGCACATGGGCTATCAGCTAAGTAAGCACCATGGACCTAACCAACGTAAAACTGAATGAAGTCAAAGCTTTAATGCTCTCTCTTGGCTCAGTGCTGAAAATAATACAAAAGGACTCCCCTCCCCTCCCCCCCAGATTGTTTCTCACTCTTTTCTAGGCTTTGGGCCTTGAAAATTCACTGCCTACTCAGTTCATTTCCCATGGGCACTTCAAAGTAAACGTCTCTACAATAGAGTCCATAGGGTCACCTCCACTTCCTTTCTCCTGGTTTCTTTGTCTCGCTGCCACTACACTAGATGCACCGGCATCACCTGTTATTTGAATGTTCTGAACAACCACTTAACCAAAGTCTTAAGGAAAGTGGTCATCTCTGAAAGCAAATCTCATCATGGAAATTTCCTTTGCTGAAAACCTTTCAATGTTTCTCACTGCTCTTAGGATTGTTCGCAAGCTCCTTAATGTGGCTTACAAGATACTAAAACACCCAGTCTTGTTTTGCCTTTTCAATCTCACGTTAGCTCCAGTTCTGCTATACGATTCAGCGTCTTGATGGTCTTAAATGTGCCACTCCCAGCATTTACTGTATCACTGCCACTGCTTTGTATACTCTTTCCTCCTCCTTATCAGGGTGACTCCTGCTCTACTCACTTTTTAAGTTTCTGTCGAGAAGTCACTTCTGTGGGGAGCACTTTGCCCTTCCCCTATTCAAGCCCTCACTCATCTTCTACTGTCATTGCATGTGTATGTCTCCCACTGTCTCTGAGCTCTCTAAGGAGATAAAATCAAGCTTTCTTTCTTCAGTGGTGTTTCTCCAGCACTTTGTGAATTAATGCAGTAGACGCTCGATCAATATTTTATAGGATGAGTTAACATCAAGTAGAGTAGAATGATTGATTTGCTATAGTCAATAAATAATATGTCTGTGTTTGTGATTGGGTGAGCTACAAGAGAACCCTCAGCATCAGTCAGTAGCAGTTAATATGCCTCAGAAGCAGAAGCAAGTATTGTCTTTAGCAGTAAAATGACTTTGTAAGGCTGCCTCTGAACCTGAGTGAAGTCCACAGGGAAAGAGAAGTGAATCATAATGAACTCAAAGAGAGGGAGATTTTTGTTTTCTTCCCTTTTTAAATACTTTGCCTTCAGTGGTTCTCAGGTTAGGGGTGCATTAGAATAATCCAAGAAAATTTAAAAATACAGATGCCAGGGTCCCATCTCCAGTGTTTGTTAATTGACTTTATTTTATAGAGCAGTTTAAGATTCACAGCAAAATCGAGCAGAAGATAGAGATCTGCACACACACCTTGCCTCCACACAGGCACAGTACTAATGTCCTTAAAAACCTTGATAGGCAACCAAGTTGGCACCAGCAATCTGCACATTGTTTTAGTTCATTTCAGTGTCTTTGGCAATGGTAACTTAATTGTTAGATACCACACTAGTTGTTTTAAATTCAGTATCTTGTTTCATCCTCACAACCACTCTCTGAGGGATGTACTATATTAATCCTGTTTTCACAAATAAGGAAATCAAGGATTAGGGAGATTAAGAGATTTGCCCAAAGTTGTACTGTACATCAGGAAATGGAGTTCGGATTCGTCTCTAGATCCAGCCTGTGTCCTCAACTACTAGTAAGGCAAGAAAGGAGTTCACATCAACATAAAAAGCTTTCACAATATCTTTTTTTTTTTTTTTTGATTGGCATCTCACTCTGTCACCCAGAATGGAGTGCGGTGGCATGCTCCCAGCCACCGCAGCCTCAACCTGCTGGGCTCCAGCAATCCTTCCACCTCAGCCTTCCAAGTAGCTGGAACTACAGGCGCACACTACCACACCCGGCTTATTTTTGATGTTTATTGTAGAGATGAGGTCTCGCCAAGTTGCCCTGGTGGGTCTCGAACCCATGGGCTCAGGCAATCCACTCACCTCAGCCTCCCAAAGCCTCCCAAAGGATTATAGGCTGAGCCACCAAGCCCGGCTCACAAGATCTTAAGAGACAAGATTTTTACCTAACAAGTCAATATATGGGGATTTATTATATTGAAATGCTTAACTGAGTGTACAAACATACAAACTGAAGAGGGTTTTTGTACTTTATTCATTTGTATTAGAATGCAATTAGGAACACGCCCCAAATCCATCAGAAGGGGATTGGTTACATTGCAATTCTTTCATAAATCGACTATCAGGCTATAAAGTAAATATATACATATTGTTTAGATAAAAAAAACTCCAACAACAATTGATGAATAGAGGTATTGATGCTATGTGATTTTATATCTTATGCTTTCTACTTGACTTCATCAGCAGCAACAATAGATTAAAAATTAAAGGTCGTTAATCTTTTTGTCAGTTCTTTTTGGTAAATGTTCCCCTTTATCATTAATATTCAACAAGAAAAGAGAAGACTATGTTCAAAACAATAGAAAATGGCGTGTACAAATGGATTAAACATTTTTCTGAGAGGAGAGAAAGTGTGACTGACAGAGAGTTCAGGACAGTGAGCAATGAGTAGAACTGCTGAAAACACTGCAAAAATTTGTTGAATTGTGCATCAAAATCATTGGCTGACTGTGAGAAGCATAACAGACCAAATAAACATCAATAGAGAAACAGAAAAATCTTAACTGAAAATCTTGACATAAGAAAGGTATGTGGGAAAATGGTCCCAAAGAAGCTCTTGCATCATGACAGTACACCAGCTCACACAGCACTGTCTGTGAGGGAGTTTTTAGCCAGTCAACAACTACATTGGAACACCCTCTCTACTCACCTGATCTGGCCCCAATGAGATAAAGGAAATATTAAAAGGAAGACATTTTGATGACATTCAGGATATCAAGAATAATATGACAACATCTCTGATAGCCATTCCAGAAAAAGAGTTCCAAAACTGCTTTGACAGGTGGACTAGGCACTGTTATTGGTGCATAGCTTCTCAAGGGGTATACTTTGAAGGTGACCATAGGATGAGTTTGCAAACTTAATTGTCATACCTTGTACATTCATTTAGTACACATTTAACTTTTGTTTTCAGTAGCGTCTATTTTTCCGGTAGGAAAATCAAAGAAGGAAAATAATTCTGATAAACTACCTCCTATAAATAACATCCTTTAAAAATATTAGTTTTACATAATTTTGACTTGGCCTTTTCCTACTTTTAAGACATACTTAAACACACAACCATACATGCTGAAGAATAATCTCATATCTAATCTTTTAAAAAGTTTTCAAAATTTTTGTTAGAAAAATTGAAGTTCAAATGTATATATACAAATAATTAAAAGTGTATATTATCTTAAAGTCATGTATTGACATTTCTTTTCCTCGTCAACTATAGTTTGCTTATAGACAACAAAGAAAAGCCAGTACATATCTAGAATGACAATAATTTTTTTTTTTTGAGTTGGAGTCTCACTCTGTCGCCCAGACTGGAGTGAAGTGGCCTTTCCCGGCCACCGCAGCCTCACCTGCTGGGCTCTGGCGATCCTTCTGCCTCAGCCTTCTGAGTAGCCGGAATTACAGGCACGCGCTACCATGCCCAGCTGATTTTTTGATTTATTGTAGAGATGAGGTCTCGCTGCCCAGGCGGGTCACAAACTCGCGGGCTCAGGCAATCCACTCACCTCAGCCTCCCAAAGGCACGGGATTACAGGCTGAGCCACCGAGCCCAGCTTGACAATAATTTAATTACTGAACCTTCCCAAGATTTCACTTGAGAATACATGGTGAGCCTTTCTCTAAAAAGATATTATCAGAGATTCTACTGTCAATTTAGTTTCACTCCCAAATTCTGCTCATGCCTGTTTGAGGGGCAATGCAGGTTTAAAATATAATTTAATTGTCATAGTCATCAAAACTTTCCATCATCCCCAGTAGTATGTTAAGAAGCTTCATGAGTATTCTTTAGTCAACAAATGCTATTGAGTTTTCTGCCTTCTGGGAGAGTGCTTTAAAAATGTTAAAAACGTTTTCTATCCTATATGATACCACACCCCATACACAAGGGAGAAAGCTAATTGATTTCTCCACTCAATGGGATGCAATTTTAATTTTCTAAATAGATTCTTTACAGCAATGTTTCCCAAAAGTGGTCACAATCTGTACTGCAAATCCCGAGAGGTTTAAAAAAGCAGGTTTCCTGGGGTCCCCCTTCAAATGGACAAAATAGAAAGCTATGAGGATTGAGATTCAAAGATTTGAAATGGTCTCAGGTGAACATGCGCATATCGGAGCCTGAGAATCAATTGTCGCCCTTCAGTAGCTCATCTGGGAGGGCACAGGGAACAGTGATTGCACCAGATGACAGATGCTGTAGTTCTGAGGTGTAGGAGATGGAGGCTGGCATGGGAAAGAAACCCAGAAAAGAAAAAAAATGTGACTGGGCTTTCCAGACTAGCAGAGTTTGGCTGCAGCGAATGAAAGGAACATCTCAGGTACAGGATAAGAAGGAAAGAGGTGAATGCTCACTCAGTAGATTGGGTAGTGGTGTGGCTGGAACATAGGGAGCTCGGGAAAAGGAAAAGGCCTAGGAAGAAGTTAAGGTGAGAGTTAGGCTGTGCATGTTCATGCATTCCAGGCTAAGAAGTACAGAAAACGGGAGTCACTGCTGATTTCTTTAAAGATGTGTAATGAGAATCGGCTTTAGGAAACAGGCAGAAACACAATATACAATGTAGAAGAAAATTAAAATATGTTACATAGATCAATATTCCTAAGTTTGAAGACAAAGTTCTTAATGACAAAATAAGGCAACACCATCCTAGGAAGAAAACATGATGTCACTTACATTCTCCACAGCTTTAAAATTGTCAGTGCTTCAAAATCATCAGTCAGAAGTTGCATACTTACATCTATTTCTACTGCCTAAAGTACTTTTTTATAAGTAAGATTTTGAAACGAACAAAATCTCTGACATGAGCGTGATTTATCTGAGAATCCCAACGGCTGAACGCAGAAAGACTACGACTAAATACAATGTTAAACATGATATGTGTGCAGTCTCAGGCATAAAAGAATGTGGTTGACACTCAAAAACGAAATAATCTTGACCACAGATTTTTCTTTAACAATTGACACTTGAAGCATGCCTGCAGGTGGCAAAGGAAGAGACTCCAGAATACATAGCTAAAGTTACTTTGTTTCATGCTGAAAGGAACATGTTCCTTTAGCATCAGAGTTCTTCCTTGGTTATCCCTGTGAGTGTTAACGCTGTAGAGGCAGTTAATTCTGTTGCATTGTTTCCTAGTGTAGTTGGTGGAAAAAACCCCACTGTTCTACAGGCCAGGGGCGCCAGTCCTCTCTCAGTCATTTATGAAATGCCTGAAATAGGAGACATCAACTTCTTTGATTCCTGGATTTCTGGTCTGCCATAATCCAGTTGGGCCTGTGTAAAGTCAGATAACTAAGCTTTCGGGTGTATCTGCACGTTTCTCTTGCCCTCCTTGGAGGTTTGTGTTTTTCTGTCGATGTGATACTTGTTGGCAACTATTTCTTTCAACACTCGTGCAATTGATTCACGCTTACTTTCAGCATTCTTTATTGGAAGAAAAATAGGTCTTCTTCTCAAGGACAAGCAGGAGTTAGAGAACCACAAATGATGTGTGAGCAAGCAGCAACCATAAACGAAGATGATAAAAATGCAGGCATTTTGATTTCCACATGATTTCTCATATCAGATAAAATTTACTCAGTAACGTACATGGCTCTGAAGAGAACACTTTGTTTCATCATTCATACTTGTGTTTTAATTTACAGAGAATGAACAACTGTCTAATATTTTAAAAAATTACAAAATAAAGCCATATCGTCTCTCAGGGTGAGAGAAGCAGCCGTGAGTGAGGACACAAGGTATGGTCATGGCAAAGCCTGTAAGCCACGGGCCAAGAGGAGGCTGGGTAATGGAACTGGGCAGCTAAATGAACGGCTTATCTGGGGAAACTTAACTTAAGGCTACTAGTGTTCAAGTCAATGTAATGGCACTAAGAAGTTGTTCGGTATTTCTACTCTAAAGGCTGACTATGAACTGCAGCAGGTAGAGCTTTCTGGAGCAACGGCAATGCTACACTGCTGCCTCTAGGTGGGAGGCTAGCCATTACTTTTCAGAACTCCCAGGAACGTTTGAGTAGGCTACAAAGCATGTGTATATTTTGTTCTTAGACGTTTGGCATTTTATAAACACATTTAACTGTGCTCCTTTAAATATATAAAGTTTTATTCCTTTTGTATTTTTTTGTGTGTTGTATAAAACCCATAAGTAATGGCAACACTATTAAAAAGAGTAGCCCTTGCTAATCTGCCTTCCTCCAAGCATTTTTCCATTCGTTTATGACCTATTTATTGAACATCTGTTATGGGTCAGGCATTGTGCTCCATGATGGGAATATGAGAGAAACCCAGCCCTTGTTTTGGAAAGAGTTTGTGTTCCAGTAATTAATACAGAAAGCAAACATACCATTGCACAGCTGTCTTGGCAGTAATAATAGTGGTGGCTAAACATATTGGTTTATATGTTTGTTTTGTTTTGTTTTGTTTTTGTTTTTTTTGAGTTGGAGTCTCACTCAGTCACCCAGATTGGAGTGCAGTGGCCACTCCCGGCCACCACAGCCTCTACCTGCTGGAGTCCGGTGATCCTTCCACCTCAGCCTTCCAAGTAGCTGGAACTACAGGCGCGCGCTACCACGCCCAGCTAATTTTTTGATTTATTGTAGAATGAGGTCTCGCCAAGTTGCCCAGGCGGGTCTTGAACCAGCGGGATCAGGCAATCCACTCACCTCAGCCTCCCAAGGCGCCGGATTACAGGTTGAGCCACTGAGCTCGGCTGGTTTATATGTTTTATAAACGAATATGTTAGCTTATTTTTTCTTTATAACAACCCTATGAAGTAGGTACTATTACAAGTACAGTAGGGCAGACAAGGGTTAAGTAACTGTCCCAAGGACACATATAAGCAAGAGTCAGGATTAAACACCAGGTAATATGGCTTCAGAATGGCTTTATTACTTCCTGCCTCTCCATCTATGAATTAATTCTAATTGCTTGGATTGTGCTACCCAATTTTACTACTTTATTATACTATCAAACCGAGTCATTCTCCTCATACTTTCTTCTCAACATAAAATTATCATAACAAAAGCTTTCCCTCAATACAGCCATTCTTTCATTCACTGACACAAGCACCACTGTTTGATCGTATTTCCCATTCTTCCTTTCACTTGAGTAATAATGTGAAAGACTCTATCTATTATCTTCACCTTCTCAGCTCCCATTAACTTTGAAACTCATTGATACAGGGGTCCACAACCCCCAAGCCATGGACTGCTACTAGTCCATGGCCTGTTAGAAACTGGGCCACACAACAGGAGGTGAACAGCCAGTGAGCAAGCAAAGTTTTATCTGGATTTACAGCCACTCCCCATCACTCACATTACTGTCTGATCTCTGTCTACTGTCAGATCATTGGTGGCATTAGATTCTCATCGGAGCGTGAACCCTCTCGTGAACTGCAGCAAGGGATCTAGTTTGCACACTCCTGATGAGAATCTAATGCCTGATGATCTGAGGAGCTAAGGCAGTGATGCTAGTGCTAGGGAACAGCAGCAAATACAAATTAATATTAGCAGTGAGGTTTGACCGTGCAGAGACCATAATAAATCAATTGCTTGCAGACTCATGTTAAAACTATCAGTTGAGTGGCAAGTGTATTGGTGTCCTTCAACGTACTGCATCTAGTGACAGGCTTTAAATCAGAATCCAATACTTATTTTAGTCCCCACGTGGTCCATCCATTATTTTATTTACCACTTATGTTTGTGCCTCTTTTCCATACTGCATGCTTGTTGCAGTCACAGTTTTGGTAAGCCCACAAGCTAAACCTAGCCAAAATGAGTGAAAAACAAATGTCACTGGAGAGCTTCTTTGAAAAGGGGGAAAGATCCAACGATGAGACAGCAGAAGACTCTAAGACTGCCAGCAAAAAATAAAGCTGTATTTAAAAGAAAATGCCAAGAGGCCTACTTAAATTATGGGTTCATTGCAACAGGTGATACACATATTCCAAGACCACTTTGTATAATATGTGGCAACCAGCTGTGCTATGCAACAAAGCCATGAAACCTTCAGAACTGCTTTGCCTCACAGAGACCAAGCACCCTGCATTAAAAGATGAACCTTTGAGCTGGGCTTGGTGGCTCAGCCTGTAATCCCGCGCTTTGGGAGGCTGAGGTGAGTGGATTGCCTGAGCCCGTGGGTTCGAGACCCGCCTGGATAACTTGGCGAGACCTCATCTCTACAATAAATCAAAAAATTAGCCAGGCGTGGTAGCACGCGCCTGTAGTTCTAGCTACTTGGAAGGCTGAGGTGGAAGTATCACCGGAGCCCAGCAAGTCGAGGCTATGGTGGCCGGGAGCGTGCCACTGCACTCCAGTTTGGGTGACCGAGTGAGACTCCAACTCAAAAAAAAAAGAGAAAAGACAAGCCTTTGGAGTTTTTCAAAAGAAAAAAATGTGAGCATGAAGAACAGAAGCAATTATCGAAAGCCATCACTTCCTCAAATGTGTCTGCACTGAGATCTTCATTCTTAATGGCTAACTATATTGCTAAAGCTAAGAAGCCCTTTACTGTTGGTGAAGAGTTGATCCTGCCTGCTACTAAGGACATTTGTTGTGAACTTTTAGGAGAGGCTACAGTTCAAAGGTGGCACTTTTTCTTCATTCGGCTAGCACCATACCTAGACAAATTGATGAAACAGAGGATATTGAGGCACAGTTGTTAGGCAGGATTAATGAGTCATGGTATGCAATCTAGGTTGATGAGTCTACTGATGTTGACAAGGCAACAATGCTTGTTTTTGGATTTTTATCAAAATTTTCAAAAACACAATATATGTTTTTTCTTTCTTTCTCTCTTTCTCTCTCTTCCTTTCTTTCTCTCTCTCTCTCTCTCTTTCTTTTTATCTTTCTTTCTTTCTTTTTTTGTGTGTAGGGGTCTCACTCCGTCACCCAGGCTAGAGTGCAGGGGCATGCTCATGGTCACTGTAGCCTTGATTTGCTGGGCTCAGGCAATTCTTCTGCTTCAGCCTTCCACACCCGACTAATTTTTTGATTTATTGCAGAGACAAGATCTCGCCTAGTCGCCCAGATTAGTCTCGAACCAGTGAACTTGAGCAATCCTCTCACCTCTGTCTCCCAGAGTGCTGAGATTACAGACATGGACCACCGTGCCTGACAATGTGTTTTTACTCTGCAGTTTTACTTCATTTTAGAAAAAATTTCTTCATTTTAGAAAAAAATTTCTTCATTTTAGAAAAATTCTTTTTGAATACATCTTCTGGCATTCCATTCAGTTTAGTTCTCTTTTCAAGGAAAGCATCCATCCTGATGGTGAATTACTTTATCTGTCTTCCATAATTATTAGCATCTAATTTTTTTTTTTTCTTTTTTTTTGAGTCAAAGTCTCACTCCATCACTCAGTCTGGAGTGCAGTGGCATATCTCAACCACTGCAGTTTCAACCTTCTGGGCTCAGGCACACTTCAACCTGCTTCCTCCTCAGCCTTCCAAGTGACTGGAACCACAGGCATGTGCCACTATGCCTGACTAATTTTTTGATTTACTGTAGAGACAAGGTCTCACCAAGTTGCCCAGACTGATCTCAAACCCTTGGACTCAGGGAATTCTCTCACCTCTGCCTCCCAAAGTGCTAGAACTTACAGGCATGAGCCACCACCCCTGGTTAACCATCTAATTTCAAGCTTTGTCATTTTCACCTACATTTTTTGTGATTATCTCAAGCCAAAAATAGACTTATACAAATATGCCCTACTAATTTTTGACAGAAATGCAAAAACAATTCAATGGATGAATTAAGCCTTTTCAACAAATGCTGTTGGAGCAATTAGACATTCATATATATCCCCCCCTACCAAATAAACCCCAACTTAAACTTCACCCCTTACAGAAAAATTAACTCAAAATGGATCATGGTCTTAACTTTAAAATGTAAAACTCTAAAACTTAGAAAAACACACTGTATAAAATCTTTGGAATATAGGATGGGCAAAGAGTTTTCAGACATGACACCAAAATTATAATTCATAAAACAAGATTAAAAGCTTTAAATTTTTTTTATTTTAAAGATGTGGGGTACAATTCAGGTTTTGTATACCTATACAAATGTTCATTATGCAGGTGCCCTTGTTGATGAGGTGTGCTCCCCCCACCGGCAGTTTCCCTCAACTGCCAATTCCACTCCCCCTCCCCTGGCAGTTTCCCACTACTGCCAATCCCTTTCTTATAGTATGATGATAATTGTTCAAGGTCTGCATATGAGTGAGAACATATGGTACTCTCTTCTTTGTTTCTGTGATAGATCACTGAGCATGATAGACTCTAAATCCATCCAACTTGCCGTGAAGTCCATATGTTTGTCCTTCTTTATGGCTGCATAATATTCTATTGTGTATATGTACCACATTTTTTTTTATCCAGTCCAGCTTCAATGAGCAGCATGGTTGGTTCCATGTTCTTGCTATTGTGAATAGAGCTGCAACAAACATGCATATGCAGGTATATTTTTTGTAGAATGATTTGAGTTCCTCTGGCTATATTCCCAACAGGGGGATTGCTGGGTCATATGGAAGGCCAATTTCTAGTTTTTTCAGAAATCGCCACACTGTCTTCCAAAGGGGTTGTACTTGTTTGCGTTCCCACCAGTAGTGTAGAAGCGTTCCTTTTTCTCCGCATCCTTGCCAGCATCTGTTATTGTTTGTTTTATTAATGATGGCCATTCTTACAGGGGTTAGGTGGTATCTCAGTGTGGTTTTGATTTGCATTTCTCTGATGATGAGTGAGACTGAGCACTTTTTTATGTCTGTTGGCTGCCCATATATCTTCTTTTGAGAAGTGTCACCCCTCCTTTTCAACATAGTTTTGGAAGTACTAACTAGAGCAATCAGACAAGAGAAGGAGATCGGCGGTATCCAAATAGGAAAAGAGAAAGCCAAGTTATTCCTCTTTGCAGACGACAAGATTCTATACCTCAAAAACCCCAGAGAATCTGTCAAAAACCTCCTGGCACTGGGAAGTGTCTATTCATGTCTTTTACTCACTTTTTAATGCGGCTGGGGGTTTTTGGGGGGTTTTTTTGTTTTGTTTTTTTTCCCAGCAAGTTTGAATTCCTTGTAGATCCTAGATGTTAGGCTTTTGTCAGCTATACAGTTAGCAAATATTTTCTCCCATTCTGTGGACTGTCTCCCTGCTC
Organism: Carlito syrichta; assembly: GCF_000164805.1. Classification (NCBI taxonomy): domain Eukaryota; kingdom Metazoa; phylum Chordata; class Mammalia; order Primates; family Tarsiidae; genus Carlito; species Carlito syrichta. Next base: position 496,219 of record NW_007245787.1, on the reverse strand, counting down.
TCTTGATGGTTTCTTTTGAAAAGCTTTTGCTCTAAGGATTATGTTACAAAGTTAAAAAGAAAAACTACAGCCTGAGAGAAAATATTTGCAAACCACATATTCAATAAAGGGCTTGTGTCTAAATATGTAAGGAACTCTCAAAACCGTTAAAAAAATAAGTACATGAAAAGATGTCCAATATCACCAATCATTACAGAAGTGCAAATTAAAATCATGAGAGACCCTTACACACATAGCAGAATGGCCCATGTAAAAAACAGCAATAAGGCCGGTCATAGTGGCTCACGCCTGTAATCCCAACATTTTCAGAGGCCAAGGCAAGAGGATCACCCAGGAGTTCAGGACTAGCCTAGGTAAAGTAGAGAGACCACGACTCTACCAAAAATCAAAACCTTACCCAGGCGTGGTGGCACTTGCCTGTAGTATAAGTTACTCAGGAGGCTAAGGTGGAAGGATTGCCTGAGCCCAGGAGGTTAAAGATGCAGTGAGCTGTGATCATGCCACTGCATGATTGCTGCATGGGCAACAATCAAAAAAAAAAAAAAAAAAAAACCATGATAACACTACATGCTGGCAAGGATGTAGATAAACAGTATCACTCATACATTGCTAGTGGGAATGTAAAATTATAGAGTGGTGTAGCCACTCAGCACTATCAGTAATTTTACCCACAAAGTTGAAAACTTGTGTTTGCACAAAAACACCTATGTGAACCTTCATAGCAGTTTTATTCATGATAACCCAAAACTGGAAACAAGTCAAATGTCCTTCAACAGGTGAAGGGTTAAACTGTGGCAAATCCATTCCATGGAGTACTACTCAGCACTAAAACGGAATGAACACTGATAAACGCAACAACTTGAATAGGCCTCGAGGGAATTATGATAATCTCAAAAGGTCATATGATCTGTGATTCCATCTATATAACATTATTGAGGTCCAGTGCAGTGGCTCACGCCTGTAATCCTAGCACCTTGGGAGGCCACGGTGAGGAGATGCCTCAGCCCAGGGATTTGAGACCAGCCTAGGCAACTTGGCAAGATCTAATCTACAATAAATCAGAAAATTAGCTGAACGTGGTGGACTGTGCCTGTAGTCCCAGCTACTTGGAAGACTGAGGCAGAAGAATCACCTGAGCCCAGCAGGTTGAGGCTGTGGTAGCCGTGACCGTGCCACTACACTCCGGCCTGGGTGACAGAGTGAGAGTTCAACTCAAAAGAGGAGAGAGAGCGAGAGAGAGAAGGAGGGAGGGAGGGGAGGAACAAGGAAAGGAAGGAAAGAGAGAGGGAAAAAGAGGGAGGGAGGGAGGGAAAGGAAGGTAGAGGCCGGTGTGTTGGCTCATGCCTGTAATCCCAGCACTTTAGGAGGGCAAGGTGGAATGATTGCTTGAGCCCAGCAATTCGAAACTTAAAAAGTAGCTAGCTGCAGCTAAGAGAGAGAGAGAGAGAGAGAGAGAGAGAGAGAGAGAGAGAGAGAGAGAGATGAGATTACATTTCCAAAAAACTTTTTTTTTTTTTAATCAGGGTCGCACTTTTTTTTCCAGATTGGAGTGCAGTTGAATGACCATGGCTCACTGCAGCCTTGACCTCCTGGGCTCAGGCAATCCTCCTGCCTATCTCCTGAGTAGCTGGGACTACATGTGTGCTGTTATGACCAAGGTCAGGCAGGTAACTAAGATGAAAGTTTTAAACAAAATAGAGTAAACTGGTTAATATTATTATTTTGCTAGCAATTTGATTTTATTAACCGATTTAGCTCATTTCAGTGCACCACCGTACCCTGCTAGTTTTTTGTTTTTGTTTTGTTTTTGTAGAGATGAAGTCTTACTATGTTGCCCAGGCTGGTTTTGAATTCCTGGGCTCAAGCAATCCTCTTGCCTCAGCCTTCCAAAGTGTTGGGATTGCAGGCATGAGCCTCTGCACCTGGACCAAAAAACTTTTTTTTGTTATGGGGAGAAAATAGTGGGGGAAGGATACTGCTTTCTATCTGTTGACCATTATGTATGACAGTCACATATTCCGATACACACACACCCACACACACACACCAGTCACAGGGATTCTTATACAAATTGAACTAGGAAGAGAATTTCAGATTTGTTCATCTGGCCATAACTAATAAGATAATAAAGGGAACTGCAAATTAATTGGAGCAAAAAAATCTTTGCATGTTGCATAAAGCTCTCGTGATCCAGCCTTTTCTACAATGGTTTCTGGTGACGAGGGCACAATTGGTGTGCTATGAGATGTGTAATGTGACAGTTTGAGTAGCTCCCTGTGTCTGGCTGTGATGCTGGTAGCCTTTGTGCACAGTCTGGACTCATTGGGGGGCTTTGGCTTTATTCCTTTTTGTCTCTTGCTTCTTGATGGAGGTACGCTGAGTAGGAAGCAGGCCCTGAGTTGAATGTATAATCACCCTGGGAACTGAAGCTACACCAATCCCTGGGAACGTGGCCCATGGCCCCCACATGTCTATTGTAAAAGTTCTTCTTGTACACTTTTCTAAGTTCTGAATGTGTCTGAGTTTGACTCAGAAAGAGAGAGAGAGAATATGTGTCCCTGCATGAGTATGTGCTTATTGGTTAGCTGATTTGCCCTTGAGGATGTAAGCAAAAGAGAATGTGGGGCACTTTATACAAACAACTTCACATCCTTCAATTTTCTGGTTTATGTCTTTTTTTTTTTTGAGTCGGAGTCTCAGTCTGTCACCCAGGCTGGAGTACAGTGACACACTCATGTCATGGCCACTGCAACCTCGATCTGCTGGGCTCAGGCGATCCTGCCACCTCAGGTTCACGGTTTATTAATTAGGAGTCAACTATAAATAAGTATAGTAGAAGAAAGGCAATTTCTGAAAAACTTTCACTTACCCCAGTGCAAGCCACAATATCTCTTCCATGGGAAACTAAGATCAGCATATATGACACTACTGAAATCTGATTCTCTGTCTCCATCACCTTCATTTGCTCCTGGTCTAGATGATCCCAAACTGTGCCCAGTGGTCTTTCTGGCATGCTTGAGTCATGGATTGCCTCCTCATTCTATCCTACATTGTCCGTCCATTAGTGTTCCTTAGTTGACACTGGATTGAAGTGTACTGAGAGTTTCTGCCCCTGGCATCTATTCTTGCCATAGCCCCTCCTGGAGATTCTGTCTGTCTGATGTGCAGACTGGCAGGGCCTTCTAGATAAACGTCCTGCTGCAGATGTCTCCAGGCTTGCCTTTAGCAAAGGGGTTTAGTAAAGTGGGAGGCGGAGGAAAGGGGCAGAGTCCAGATTCTAATTTAATGCGGGAAAGCTTCAATAAAGGTCACAACACAAATTTGCAAGAATACCAAATCACTTGGGTCCCAAGATGTTGTTCTGGAGACATGGCTATAAGATTTTATTTATTTATTTATTTTGAGTTGGAATCTCACTCTGTCACCCAGACTGGAGTGCAGTGGCATGATTCTGGCCACTGCAGCCTCAACCTGCTGTTCTCTGGCAATCTTTCCACCTCAGCCTTCCAAGTAGCCGGAACTACAGGTGCACGCTACCACGCCCAGCTAATTTTTGATTTATTGTAGAGATGAGGTCTCACCAAGTTGCCCTGCCGAGTCTTGAACCCGCAGGCATAGGCAATCCACTAGCCTTGGCCTCCCAACTTGCTAGGATTACAGGCTGAGCCACCAACCCCAACCAGTTATAAGATTTTTAGAGAAGTAGAGTGAATGCATTTTCAACATCTGCTCGGTTATCTAGTATCTGAAAAAACAATAGGAGATCTGGGAAATGTAAGGATGGTGACTTTCCAGTTAATTCTAGAGCTCTATTTTAGCATTGATTTCCTGGGAGAAAAGCTAGTCCAGTCAGTTTGATTACTATCTTCTTTTGGGTCTTCTATATATATGCATCCTTCCCTTTTTACCCTTGACTGATTTCACCAAATTTGGGTAGAGAGCTTTAATCCTGAAGTAGAAATGTAATGATAAAAGTATTTTAAAAACACTCCTACTAAATCCGTAAGCTGGCATGAAACTCTTCTAGTTACTGATTGCTTTTTGGTTTCACTTTGTCAAAGGCAGTATTCTAAGATGACCATCAATGACCCAAGCCCTTGTATAATACCTTCCCCCATGGAATCTCATTCCTGTGATTGAGTTATATCATATGGCAAAGGTAAAGGGAATTTTCAGATGTCATTAAAGTTTCTAGTCAGTTGACTATAAGTTAATCAAATAGGAGATTATACTGAGTAGACTTTACCTAATCAGGTGAGCCCTTATAGCATGTCTAGAGCAAGCGATTCTCCTGCTGACCTTGAAGAAGCTAACCACCAATAATTGTATAGCTGTGTATAGCTGCAAGGAGATGAATTCTTCTAACAACTGTGTGCACTTTGAAGAGTACACAAGCCCTACAAAAGATTCCAACCTTGATTAACACATTGATAGCTGCTTTGTGAGATACTGAGCGAAGTGCCATGCTCTGACTCCTGACCCATGGAAACTGTGAGATAATAAATGCTTTTTTGTAAGCCACTAGGCTTCTGTCAATTTGTAATACAGCAATAGAAAAACAAATACACAACTTAATCTCCAGAAATGTGGCTGGCTTTTTCAGAGTGTCTGTTTTGTTACCTTGCTTTATTGTCAGTCTTTTTCAATATGCCCTACCAACTAACAGGAATCAACAGAACAAACCAATCAACAAACCAACCAAAAAAACCCAAAAAACAAAAAACCCTTAACACCCGGTTCTGAGTCTGTATTTTGTATATCAAAGGGGGAACAGTATACTTATAAATTCCTATCTTCATCTTCCATTCCCGGCCCAAACCATAATAGATAATGTATTACCAAATCTTGTCAAATCTCCAAACTATATTCTGTTCTGTCTTTTCCTTTCAATCCTCATTCTACCCTAGTCTAATCCACCATTGCTTACAGCTGGAACAACTGCAAAACCAGCCTCCCATCCAGTTTCTCAGCATCTTTCCCTCTTTTAACTCAGTTCTGACTAGTGCAAAATGATATTAATATACTCTGAAGAAGATTATATCACTTCCCTGCTTAAAACACTTTAATGGTTTCCCTTCGTCCCTAGGATGCAATCCAAAATTATCTGTGCACTCCTCAAAATAATCTCGGCCCATTTCTCTTATACCTCATCACTTTGCAGCCCCGCTGATCTTTTTATTTTCTTCGCCTTTGGGGCCTTTGCACATGTTGTTACCTGAGCCTGAAATGCTCTTATTTGTCTAACTCTTACTTATCCTGCAAATCTTAACTCAAAATCACTTCTTCAGAGAAACCTCCACACACACTCTGGCAGATACTCCTGGTGGCCCGTCTACACCATCTGCACCCAGTTAGTGCATCCATCCCTCAGGCTCCACAGATGTGACTGTTAGGAGCCACCCACACTTGCACTTTCTCCAGAGCATGGCCTTCAGAGCATGGGAACTACCTCACTTAAAGATGCCTGGAAGGTTATTCTGTCTCCAAAGTATGACCTAAGCCAATCACCAACTGATATGGGATAAAACACTCAGTCCCTGTGCCTCTGGGTGTGACAGACCTGCATTCAAGCTCCAGAGCTCCCTGTGGTGTCAGGCTGAGGTAGAGTGCCCCTGAAACCACATTTTTGTCCAGATTCTTCTCCTGCCCTGTCCCGTTGCCCTCCCTCTCATACAAGCTTCTCCAGAGGACACCCCCTCGATGAATTACTACGCAAAGATCCCCACTTCGGGTTCTGCCTCTGAAGAACCTGTCCTCAGACATCCCTGATATAAGTGGCATTTCCCATTATTGTCTCACATATGCCCTCTTTTCCTTCAGCACACTTTCCAAAAATAGCCATGTTGGCCAGGTATGGTGACTCAAGCCTATAATCCAAGCACCTTGGGGGGACAAGGCGAGAGGATTGCCTGAGCCCAGGGGTTCGAGACAAGCCTGGGCAACTTGGTGAGACCTCATCTCTACAATTAAAAAATTAGCCGAGCCTGGTAGTGCATGCCTATAGTTCCAGTTACTTGGAAGGCTGAGGTGGAAGGATCACTTGAGCCCAACAGGTTGAGGGTGCGATTGCCGTGAGCGTGCCACTGCACTCCAGCCTGGGTGACAGAGTGGGACTCCAACTTAAAAAACAAACAAACAAACAAAACCTCCAAATAGCCATGCTATATCTGTTTATAGATTTATTAATCTTCTGTTTCCCTGTTAGCCATAAAGGTGGAGGCCATACCTATTCCAACCACTTCTGTGTCCCCAGCCCTAACACTAGGCCCAGTACCACGGGGGAGCTCAGACATTGTTGAGTGGATGAACATGTGAATTTGGTGTCATTCTTCAAGATGACTATAGCTGGCAGTGGATGTAATGCTTACGGTTTCTCCTGGGCTGTGACTTGCATGGAGCTCAAATGGGTCTCACGGCCCCTAGAGTTTAGCCTTCCTCTTTGTTGTTGTTGTTGCCTCATTCTTTTAGCCAGCCTGTAGCTCAGTGGCATGATCACAGCCCACTTGTAGAGATGAGGTCTCGCTATGTTGCTAGGTTGAACTAGAATTCCTGGACTCAGGCAACGCTCCCGTCTCGGCCTCCCAAAGTGCTGGGATTACAGGCATGAGCTACCATGCCTGGCCAAGTTTAGTCCTCTAATTGTACTTCCTGACTACTTCCAGCTCCTGTCCATGGTACCAAGCTAGGGGTCTCTGCCCCCAGAAAGTGAGAAATATCCTCTGCACTAACAATAATGCTTTCTGTGATTTCAGTGATTTAATATGTCTGTATTCTATAGAGATGTTACAATAGTAAGATCCCTTTTAGCTCTTTGTTCATTCATATCCAGATATATTTAGCTCCTACTAGGTGCAGGCACTGTTTTAGTTGCTGTGGCTACAGCACCGAATGGCAGATGAGATCCCTACTGTAATGAAACTCAGTGTCCAAAGAAATCATCATAACAGGCAGTGCTGAGTGCTATGAGGAAGAGTGAAGAAGGACAAGGGTGCAGACATACTCTGTTGGATAGAGTGGGCAGGAAGGGCCTCTTTAGTTAGGTGTCATTTGATTTCAGTGGCTGCATGATTATAACCCATAATATAGTCATATCATAATACTAAGTACACAGCATTCACCCTTAGAAAACTAGGCTTTATTAGCCTACATTCTTGGTTCCTGAAAAGAACGAGAAGGAGAGGAAAAGAAAAAGAAAATAGTTATGGCAAAGTCATTGTATTTCTTTATTCACCTTTTAGAGATGAGAAAACTGAGGTTCAAGGACATTAGGTCATTTGCCCAAGGCAAAAAATAATGAGTCTGAACTGTGAATCTAATCAAGAACTTTCTGACTCTAAAATTCTTGTCTCTTTTATTTCATTATATTTGTCTCATTCTCCCCCCACCCCTGCTAGCTACTATTCATATTTAATGAAGAGATTTAAATATTGGGACTAAATATGAACAATTTATAAGTGAAAGTTTTAATACTTCTGTGCTTGATTAAATGTCATAAGTAGATATAAACCTTAAAGTTGGTAGTCTTATGAAGCACCATTGGTTTATGGCATTTTATTGAATATCGACAATGTGTTAAAAATTGATCTCACCATGAATAAAGGAAATTCAGGAGATGATATCATTTTGGTGTGTGTGCGTGCGTGCGTGTGTGTGTGTGTGTGTGTGTGTGTATGTGTGTGTGTGTGTTTGGTTGTTAAGTGATGACCTAGTAATTCAGGGCTCATTAACTCAACAGTCTGTTTTGTGTCTGGGACAGAATCCTCAGTGGCCATTTATTTACTTATTTATAGTGACGAATTTATTTTATGCTTTATTTTTCTTACAGTACATTCACACACATTATCTGTCTTTCTTCTGGCAATACAGCTATGTGTCAGTGAGGTCGATAAAAGTAGGTATAAATATCTTCATTTTAGAGATCTGGAATTCAGGACTCTGACTAAGTGCTTGATGTTCATGTTCATGTGATTAGTAAGGGAGAAAGCTAAGACAAGAGACAAAGTCTAACATTGTGACTTTAAATCCAGTAATCCTTCCTTACTCACTCTCTTCCAGTCAGAGGAGAAAAAAACATCACGTGGTCTGGAGGATGGGAGGTTTGTTCTGAGATCGGGCTATCCTTTCTCCAGCAAATCTTGAGCCAGAATTAGGTAAAGTGACACAGGAGGTGTGGATTAGAGGAGAGCTGTGGTTCTTGCCCTGCCCCTCAGAGTAATGGTGTGTTGACAAGGTGCCATGCGCATGAAGTCAGTACAGGTATCCTTCCCAATCTCAGTATTAAACTAACGGGTAAATTTTCCTGGAGCTCTCTCCGAAACATGTCAAAATTAATGTACCCATAGCAAACAAGTCTTGGTAGCTTAATGTTTTAAAATAGTAACAAATGTTATTAGGAAACTGTCTTTTGTTTGTTGCCAATTTGTATCAAACAGTTGCATTTTCTGCTGTCCCAATTGTTCCAAATCATCTGGTGGAATTAAATGTATCCGTGTTTCCCTGCGAGGACTACAACAATGGCCTCTCTGTCTCCAGTCTCACATCCCTTACAGTCATCTTTATTCCAAGAGATTTCAGAGACTCTTCATCATCCTCAGGATAAAACTCAGACTTTCTAGAAGGGTCCACAAGGCACCCATGACCCACCCTTGCCAGTCCCCTGCCCCAATTCCTATCACTCTCTACTTCATTTTGGGTTTTTTTGGCTCCAGTCACGAATAGCTTCTTATACTTCTCATACTTCTTATACCCCTTTGAGGCTTCAGACCTCTGTGCCTTTGCTTAACCATCTCTGCTGCCTCAAGAGCCCTTCCTCTCCTGCCAAGCTCCACTCTTTCTTCAAGATTCAGTTCCAGCAGCATGTTTTCCAGGAGACCTGGCCTGATCCCTAGGTGAGGCTACGGATCCTTCCTCCTGTGGGCTCCCGTTTATACCCTGTGTAGTTACTATAATATGTTGATTTTTAAATTTTAAATTTCCTTATTTTACTTTTAATTGGCAATACATTCACATGGCTCAAATCAAAAGTCTCAAAGAGAGTAGATGGTAATATGTCTTCTTTTTACCCTGTCCCCAGACCAGTCATTTTCCTTCTACAGAAACAATGAATATTACCACTTACTTATGAGTCCTTCCAGAGATTGACCAGTATATACAAGAAAATGAATGTGTATATTCTATATATTTTTTGTATTCCTTTGCTTTAATTAGTTCCTTCTTTCCTTTTACACAAATGGTAACATATCACATCCAACATTCAGCTCCTAGTTTTCTAAAGGATATACTTCTGAGATCATTCCTTAGCACCACATAAAAATATTCTTCATTTCAAATATACAATTATAGAGGGCTCCGCAAAATTGATGCCCCATTATTTACTTAGTCAATCCCTGATTGATGGATAATTAGTTTATTTCTAATTTCTTGCTATTATCAGCAATGCTGCAATTGATGACTGCACACGTGCATCAATTTGTGCATGCTACATTGCATTGAAATGATCTCCTTACCAATCTATTTCCTAGCTTAGTTTCCTCCAAGACAGGGTATGATGCTTTATGCATCTCCGAATTTACCTGCTTCCAGCAGGGTCTAACATGTGACAGGTGTGTGGCTAAAGTTGGTTAGCCTGAAGGCATGAATGGAATCAACTGACTTCCATGTGCTTTGCTACCTGGGCAGGTCTGAAAACCCAACTAGATCTGTTGCCTTTTAAGGGTTTGTTCTGATTATTCTGCCTGCCCTCTAGCTCCCCCAATCCACACTCTGTCCCTCTACAACTCCGTTTATGCACTCAGGTGGCAGTTGAACCTTACTGAGAGCATCATCTAGTTCCCTGCTTCCAGCTTTCCTGGGGATTCATCCAATGGGAGGCACTGCCATGGGATGGGGAGTGGGAGAAGAAGGAGACTGCGAGGCTTCTTTCTGCGTCTTCCCTGCTTCAGTGGCTGCGTCTTCCTCTGGGTAAGACTGCAGCTCCTTCAAATGGTCCCTACGCTGCAGCTCCAGCTCTCTCAGTGTTCACAACACTATTCTGTGCCCTTGTCCTTTAGGGCTAGGGTAGTGAGCCACGCTGTTAGTTCTGGGTGCTTCCTTATCCCCTTTTGGATCCCTTAGCCCTACCCACATTCCTGTAAATCATGCTGCCATTAAAATATCCCTTTATCTTCAGTTAAACTCTTCACAGGCAATTCTGTTCTCTGCCAGGACCCTTACAGATATAGAATTCCTTCTGAACCTAAGTCTTTGCCATTTTTAAGACTTGATAGAGAGAAAGAGATTTTCTCAACAGCATTTTAAAATATAACAAGAGCTGGCTGGGAATGGTGGCTCATGCCTTTCGTCCCAGCACTTTGGAAGATAAGGCAGGAGGATCACTTGAAGTAGGAGCTTAACACCAGTGAAAGGGTGAAATGCCAAAATGGAGTAACTTTAGCCAAAGAGCAGCCATTTTAATCATTGTCAGACTTCTTTAGTGTTTTATTTTAACTTGCTCTCTAATCATTAGTAGGGGACAGAACTGGTTTACTGGAGGTGGTCACTGATGACTGTTTTGTAACCCCCCAAGCATGCTTTGTACTGATTATCTTTCTATCCAAAGTATTTGTCTTCCTGCCATAAAGAGCCAAACTGACCTAATCTACTGTGATCAGCCCTCCATGACCTTCGTGACACAGACCACCACCCCATCACTATGGCAACAGTTCCTGTGCTTACCTACCCCTTTCGTGATGATGCAAAATAGACTACCACCCCATCACCATGATGACTTGCCCCACCAAAGGGAGGCTTTAAAAGCATTCAACCTCAAGCACTCACTGCCGTGTTTCCTTCAGACTCCTGGTCACCTTCTCTCCCTTGAGAAGTGGATTTTCTCTCTCTCTCTCCTCTCTCTCTCTTTGGTCTACTTTCTAAATCAACTATCTTTCCCAATCTAATTTCTGTGCAATCCTTTGTATTTTATTACCCATGGCACCAGATCACTGACCTAACAACATAGCCTGGGCAACATAGTGAGACCCTGGGCAACATAGTAAGACACTGTCTCTACCAAATATATATGTAAAACATAATAATATATATTAAAATATATATATCTCTCTCACAGAAGCTGGCTATGCAGGCAGTCAAACCATAAATGATCCCCAAAGCTTTATAGCAGTAGTAATAAAAAGTGTTGGAAACACTAGCAACCTGAAAATCCCCCTTGTTCTACTGTGACTACTTTGGCCAGCATCAGCATTTGCAATTCAGCCTGAAAAATGGGGCACAAGGTTGAAAGAGTACAGTATTTCAAATGGCTTCTGCCTAGAGGTTCTTTTCACTATTGAAACAGCAGATAGAAATTGAAAAGACAGAGCAAACTAATAAGACCAGAAAGGTTTTGTGTGAATTAAGCAGTATTCTGCATTATATATTCTTTATGGAACATACAGTGTTTTCAATGTGTGCATTTCTTGTATAGCTGTTCATTAGGGGACTATGAATTGCCTTTTCTATGTCTGTAGGTTGCCCTCCAACCAATTAAACTGAAAATAGTTGTTTTTTTTTTTTTTTTCTCCTCCATGATTAATCACTGAGTAATAGCCTGAAGAGTCTTCAGGGCATTGAGATTGATTCTTTGTACTTTTGAGTTGTAAGGAAATCTGGTTTAAAGTAAAGCATAATGGCTGTAGATTGCAAAGTAACTCAGCTCATTAATAGAGCTCTTGCCTTTGAAATTGGTGATTTGGATTTTCCTTCAGGGAGGATCAGGCTGCAATGTCTATATACAGTGTTTGCTTCTAGACATTAGCTATCAAGAATATTAAAAGACACACAAAAAGTAGGCCTGTCACTTTGTCTCAAATCATTCAGCTTCTAAGATAAGCAGAACATTTCTCAGGCATAAAAAGAGAGTTTGAATGATTCATGAAATTCATTCTCCACATTAAAAATAAAGGGATGAGGGGAATGACAAAGCAAAATATTTCTTTTATTTTATAACTAAAACTTCCTTTGGGAAAATATATGCCCACACATATATACATGCATTGGGAATGTAAATGCTTTCTCATCTACAAGTCTACCTAGAGACTTTCTTTTAAAACCAGTATTCATGGCCGGGCTCGATGGCTCAGCCTGTAATCTCACACTTTGGGAGGCCAAGGTGAGTGAATTGCCTGAGCCTGCAGGTTCGAGACCTGCCTGGGCAACTTGGCAAGAGCTCATCACTACAATTAATTAAAAATTAGCCGGGTGTGATAGCACGCACCTGTAGTTCCAGCTACTTGGAAGGCTGAGGTGGAAGGATCGCTGGAGCCCAGCAGGTTGAG
>NW_007245787.1:436139-483888 GCF_000164805.1 Carlito syrichta | reverse complement strand
GGGAGCAGCCACTGCACTACAGTCTGGGTGACAGAGTGAGACTCCAACTAAAAAAAAAAATCAGTACTCACATAGCGTTCTTTTTTTGTTTTTTTTTTTAGTTGGAGTCTCACTCCATCGCCCAGGCTGGAATACAGTGGTACACAGTGTCAACCTGCTGGGTTTAGTGATCCTTCCACATTAACCTTCCAAGTAGCTGGAACTGCGTTATCATGCCCAGATAATTTTTTGATTTATTGTCGAGATGAGGTCTCGCCAAGTTGCCCAATCTGGTCTTGAGCCTATGGGCTCAGGCAATCCCCTCACCTCAGCTTCCAAAGTGCTGGGATTACAGACTTGAGCCACCATGCCTGGCCAGGATTTTAAATTTAATTGCCTGTTTATTTTAATTGTTTTGGATGATTTACTTGTGCTCGTTTCACATAAAAATCTTGTGTATGTGTATGCATTTTTAAAAGTATTTCATTTAGAATGGCATTGACATAGCAATAATATAAGACCTTTAATTTTAATCAGATAGGGACATTGAATTCAAGCATTAGATTAATATGTTCTTCTCTGGTTAATGAGAGAGATAACATTATCTTGAAAAATGTGCCAGTGTTATGGTTTTAAACCTCATAATGGTCATTTGGTCATCTAATATATTTGTGGTTTGGTTCCCATAACATTTTAGTATGTTGGACTTTAACAAGTCCATGTGACAACTTAACTGCCAATGGGTAGGTTAATATGGCTGTGTTTCTATGGAGAGCTAGGCCCAATTTTTTATTATCATTATTACATATGAAATTGATATTATTATTATTGTACACAAAACTAATAATTTGTCTTAGTTTGGGCTGCTATGTAAAAGTTGCCATAGGTTAGATGGCTTATACATCAGACATTTATTTCTCACAGTTCTGGAAGCTGGAAAATCCAAGATCAAGATGTTGGCAGATCCAGGGTCTGGTGAGTCCCCACTTCCTGGATTGCAGCTATCTGTCTTTTAGTCGTATCCACAGAAAGAGGAGAACAGAGAAAGAAAGCTAGCTTCCTCTTTTTTAAAAGGGCACCAATGCCTTCATGAGGACTCTATCTTCATGACCTCATCTAAACCTAATTACCTCTTAAAGGCCCCATCTCCAGATACCATCACATTATCACATTGGGAATTAGGATCTCAACATGCGACTTTGGGGGTGAGGGGACAAAAACATTCAGTCCATAGCATAATTGCTCAGTTTATATAGGAGTCTACAGTTTTCCATGATACCTTTCTCTCCTAGTCCTTATAATATCTTGGTGATAGATAAGGCTAATATTATTGCTGCTCTCTTACAGATGAGGAAATTGAGGCTCTGAGAGATTAAGAAACTTTTTGAAAATCACCTAGCTTGCAAGAAATCAAGGTAAAATGCTGAAGGGAACCCATAGCTCTGACCAAATTCGGGTTTTATTGACTCCACTATCCTAAGGCTTCATCTCACGAGACGACTGCCTAAGGAATTTCATTCCCCAGAATACTTTGGACTCAAATTTTATGTTACTGAAGGCATGAGTTCATTCAACATAATGAAGAAAAGTGTATTCAGGGAGAATCTTCATAGATATTCCTATTCTGCTTTAGATGAGCAATATGGAAATGGGTGTAGTCCTTATTAGCATAGCTCAACTTAAGTGGGGTCTAGTGTACTGGTCCTCAAACAAACAAAGAGTGTTAACACTTGGATCATTAATATTATTTTCAGAAGCATCTAAGTAGTCTTAATTAAGTATAGTGTACATCCGCTATCTTCTTTCATTTAATTAAGAATTTTTTCAGGAAGGCATTATTGGCCCTATTTTATTTTATTTTGAGTTGGTGTCTCACTCTGTCTCTCAGGCTGTAGTGCAATGGCACACTCATGGCCACTTCAGCCTTGACTTGCTGGGCTCAGGTAATTCTTCCGCCTCAGCCTTCCAAGTAGCTGGAACTACAGGTGTGTGCCATCACACCCAGCTTATTTATTTATTTATTGTACAGAGGGGGTCTCACCAAGTTGCCCAAGCTGGTCCCAAACCCTGGGGCTCAGGCAATCCTCTCGCCTTGGCCTCCCAAAGTGCTGGGATTATAGGCATGAGCTACCACACCCAGCTTATTGGCCCTATTTTATAGAAGAATGCAAACCAATGTCCCAACCAGGTAAAAATAAGAAAGCATTCATCTTTATGGATGAATACTCAAAGTGAGGATCTGTAGAACTCTGAGCTTTGGAGGGTAAGAGAAATTTCAAGACAACAAACAGTAGGGACCCCCCAAAGAAAGAACAGCGATATCTTTTCTCATGGTAACGATTAGAACCATCAGAAAAGCACTCTGAAGGTAAAATGAATACTGTCTGCAGTCTGTGACTGAGTTATACTGCCTGGATTAAATCAAAGAGGAAATCTATTCTACTATGGACCATTTGTAGATTTGGCTTTAACCTCTGCATCACCTCCACTCCCCAAGGCTCCATCCCAGAGTTTAAACACTCCATGGTGGGTCAATTTTCTGTTCCTTGTTGGACAGTAAAATCAGCTTAGTGCTCATACTGTCTCAGAGACTGTTTTCCCTTAATGTTATTATTATTATTGTTGTTGTTGTTATCACATCAATCACACAGTAATTCAAATGGGCAACTTATTTTAAAAATATCAGCTAGTGCATTTTTTCTTCTTTTTTTATATGAATACGTTCATGCATTAACTTATTCTAGGTTCATTTTTTAAAAAATTTTAAAGATGTGGGGTACAATTCAGAGTTAGGTATACAAATGCTTGTTTTGCAGGTACCCTTGTTGATAAGGTGTGCCCCTCCCTACCCTAGTAGTATCCTTCAGCTGCAAATCTCACCCCCATCTCCCCTGGCAGTTTCCTTCAACTGCCAATTCCACCCTCTCCCTCCCCTGGCAGTTTCCCACTACTGCCAATCCCTTTCTTATAGTATTATGATAATTGTACAAGATCCGCTTATGAGTGAGAACATATGGTACTCTGTTCTTTGTTTCTGTGATAGATCACTGAGCACGATAGATGCTAAATCCATCCAAGTTGCCACGAAGTCCATTTGTCCTTTCTGGCTGCATAATATTCCATTGTGTATAAGTACCACATTTTTTTATCCAGTCCAGCTTCAATGGGCAGCATGGTTGGTTCTATGTTTTTGCTGTTGCGATAGTACATTTTCTAATAAAGGTTTATTTAGTCATTCATTTACTCTCACTTTTGGGGTGCCTGCTCTATGCCACATGCCATGCCAAATCTGGGGTGTTCAGAACATAGACACAGAGCCTGTTGTCATGGGCTCATAGTCTAGACAGGGAGACAGATGTCAAATAAAGAGTCAATACACAAGGGTAAAACTGAGATTGTGACATGTGCTCAGAAGGAGAAGGGTGTCTTTAGTGTATTATTGTGGCCTCTTCAGGAAGGCCAGGAAAGACTCCTCTAAGGAAACATCTTCTAAGTCAAGAAAGAAGAATCATTGGCGGCAGTGATACAGGTGGAGAGTGCAGCAGAGGCTGTTAGGAGGCAGAAGAAGGATAAAGACACCATGGAAACAAATGTGTGCAGCTGGGAATGGGGCTGGCAGGGTGTGGTAGGCCAGACAAAGAGCTTGGACTCCACCCTAAGAGGTGACAAGTCCAAATTTGTGTTGTGCAAGGGAACTCTGACTGCCATAGATGGAAAATGGATCGAAGGATGCCACTGTGGGTGCTGGTGGACTAGTGAGTTGACACCTGCAGGAGTCCATCAAGACTAATCTAGTCCAGGAAGACATTCATCTTAAATTGTAGAATTGGAAAATTTGTCTCAGAGGTGTCTTGAACTCCATTTTCTGTACTAAGCACTGCTATTTCCTTTCATATATATATTTTCTTCTTTTTAAAGTTATGACTCATTATTTTATTTATTTATTTATTATAAAATTGTTTTATTATAAAATGTGGGGCACAATTCAGGGTTAGGTATACAAACACTGATTATGCCGGTACCCTTGTTGATGAGGTATGTCCCTCTTTCCCTTGGCAGTTTCCCTCAACTGTCAATCCCACTCCTCCTCCCCTGACAGTTTCTCACTACCGCCATTCTCTTTCTTATAGTATTATAATTGATCAAGTTCCGCTTTTGAGTGAGAAAATATGGTACTCTCTGTTTTGTGATAAATCACTGAGTATGATCGACTCTAAATCCATCCATAATGCTGCAAAGTTCATATGTTGTCCTTCTTTATGGCTGCATAATATTCCACTGTGCAAATGTACCACATTTTTTTTTTATCCAGTCCACCTTCAATGGGCAACATGGTTGCTATTGTGAGTAGAGCTGCAACAAACACGTGTGCAGGTATCTTTTTTGTAGAATGATTTGAATTCCTCCGGGTATATTCCCAATAGGGGAATTGCTAGGTCATATGGAAGGCCAATTTCTAGTTCTTTCAGAAACCACTACACTGTCTTCCAAAGAGGTTGCACTAGGTTGCATTCCTACCAGCAGTGTAGAAGCGTTCCTTTTTCTCTGCATCCTCGCCAGCATCTGTTGTTGTTTGTTTTATTAATGATGGCCATTCTTACTGGGGTTAGGTGGTATCTCAATGTGGTTTTGATTTGCATTTTTGTGATGATGAGGTTAAGCACTTTTTCATGTCAGTTGCATTCCTATATACCAACAAAAAGCTGGCAGAGACCAAAATTAAAAGCATAATCCCATTCACAATAGCCACAAAAAAAATTTGAAATACCTTGGCATCTTCCTAATCAGAGAAGTGAAAGATCTTTACAATGAGAGAACTACAAAATACTGCTCAAAGAAATCCAAGAAGACACAAACAAATGGAAAAATATTCCATGCTTATGGATAGGAAGAATCAACATTGTTAAAATGTCCATCCTACCAAAGGCAATCTACAGAGTCAACACAATATCCATTAAGTTACCAACATCATTCTTTTCAGACCTGGAAATGACAATACAGAAATTTGTATTGTCCTTTCTGATGGACTCCTGCAAGTGTCAATTTGTCCACAAATAGCCAAAACAATCCTTAGCAAAAGAAACACAGCAGGAGGTATTTACACTTCCAGACTTCAAACTTTACTATAAGGCTATAGTAATCAAAACAGCCTGGTATTGGTACAAGACCAATGGAACAGGCACATAGTCCAATGGAATAGGACAGAGATTTCAGAAGCAAAGCCTCAGTTTCTCAACCAACTCGTCTTTGACAAAGCCTCCAACAACAACCACTGGGGAGAGGAGAACCTATTCAGTAAATGGTGCTGGGAAAACTGACTGATCACATGCAGAAGAAGATTGAAACAGGCCCCCTACCTATCACCATACACACAAATTAACTCTAAATGGATCAAAGACCTAAACATAAAACCTCAAACTATAAGAATCTTAGAAAACGCAGAAGACACCCTTTTGAAAATTGGAACTGGCAACAAATTCTTATTCAGAACCCTAAAGGACACTACCTTAAGAAATAAGATAGACAAGTGGGATCTCATCAAACAAATGAGCTTCTGCAAAGCAAAAGAAACCATCAAGAGCACAGGGAGACAGCCCACAGAATGGGAAAAAATTTTGCCAACTCTGTATCTGACAAAGGCCTAACATCTAGGATTTACAAGGAACTCTAAAGCACCGAAAGGAAAAAAAACAAACAGTCCCATTAAAAAGTGAGCAAAAGGGGGGCATACCTCATCAACAAGCGTAACTACACAATGCATATTTGTATACCTCACCCTTAATTGTACCCCACAATTTTAAAATAAAAAATATGTATTAGAAAAAAAAAGACTAACCAAAAAAAAGTAAGCAAAAGACATGAGTAGACATTCTCAAAAGAAGATACATGGGTAGCCAACAGTCATGTATTTTCTATATATACACGTATACATATAGTTTTTTATTTATTTTTTTTGAGTTGGAGTCTCACTCTGTCACCCACACTGGAGTGCAGTGGCCGCTTCCGGCCACCGCAGCCTCGCCTGCTGGGCTCTGGCGATCCTTCCACCTCAGCCTTCGGAGTAGCCAGAATTACAGGCATGCGCTACCACGCCCGGCTGATTTTTTTTTTTTGATTTATTGTAGAGATGAGGTCTCACTGCCCAGGTGGGTCTCGAATCCGCGGGCTCAGGCAATCTACTCACCTCAGCCTCCCAAAGGCGTGGGATTACAGGCTGAGCCACCGAGCCCGGCTCATATAGATTTTTTAAAAAAAATTAGAGACAGGGGCTCCCTATGTTCCCCAGGCTGGCTTCAAACTCTTGGGTTTAAGAGATCCTCCTGTCCCAGCCTTCCGAACAGCTGGGATTACAGATGCACACCACCATGCCTGCCTCTTTTTTATTTCTCTCTTTTTTTTGGAGGTGGGGGTAAGAGTCTCACTCTGTCACCCAGGCCGGAGGGCAGTGGCACACTCATGGCCACCACAGCCTCGACCTGCTAGGCTCAGGCGATCCTTCCACTTCAGCCTTCCAAGTGGCTGGAACTACAGGCATTTGTCATCACGCTTGACTAATTTTTTAATTTATTATGGAGACGAGGTCTCACCAAATTGCCCAGGCTTGTCTTGAACCCCTGGACTCAGGCAATCCTCTTACCTCAGCCTTCCAACGTGCTGGGAATACAGTCATGAGCCATCGTGCCCTGCCTATTTCCCTCTTAATTCAGATTTTCTCCCTTAGTCATTGCTACTCAGTGTCACCCACACGGGGCCTGCTGTAAAAAATAGGTTGACTACATTAAGGAATAAAGGAATGAACAAAAAGATGAGTTATTATGTCATCATTCTGCTTGTGTGAGAAAGTGTTCAACTCTGAAGCAGCACCACATGCTAAGAACTAATAAATATTTTAATAAATGTTTAATGTAAATATATGACAAATACATGTTTTTTATAATGTATTATGTTTATGATTTCTCTTTCTCTCATAGGTAATGTATTTTGGAATGTCTTTGAAATGTGTTTCTTGAAATGCAGTATGTTAAAAGTGGGCCTCTGAGTCATGGGATTCCAGATGGCTTCTGTTTTCTTATTTGGATGAAAAAAAGACTGGCTGGGCACAGTGGCTCATGCCTTTAATCCCAGCACTTTGGGAGGCAGAGGCCAGAGGATTGTCTGAGCCCAGGGGTTCGAGACCAGCCTGGGCAACTTGCCAAGACTTTGTCTCTACAATAAATCAAGGAATTAGCTGGGTGTGGTGGCAAGTGCCTGTGGTTCCAGCTACCTGGAAGGCTGAGGTGGAAAGATCACCTGAGCCCATCAGGTTGAGGCTGTGGTGGCCATGAGTGTGCCACTGAACCCTACTCTGGGCAACAGAGTGAGACTCCAGTTCAAAAAAAAAAAAGAAAAAAGACTGTGTAGGGTAAGAGTACATACTCTGAACAGGCTGCCTTCTCTGAATCTGCTTTTTGCTCACTCACCAGCTTACCTGGCAGGGCTGTTGGGAGAATTAAATAGATTAATATGTATTATAGCACTTAGTACAGTAGCTGGCAAATTATGAGTGCTCAATAAGTAAGTCATTACTTTTATTATTAGTTTTCTCCTCAAATATTGTTTTCTTTTCTTTTCTTTTTTTTTTTTTTTTTGAGTTGAAGTCTCACTCTGTCACCCAGGCTGGAGTACAGTGGCATCCTCACGGGCACCCCAGTGTTGAACTGCTAGGCTCTGGCGATCCTTCTGCCTCAGCCTTGCAAGTAGCCAGAACTACAGGTATGTGCTACCATGCCCAGCTAATTTTTGATTTATTGTAGAGATGAGGTCTCGCCAAGTTGCCCGGGCTGGTCTCGAACCTGTGGGCTCAAGCAATCCATTTGCCTTGGCCTCCCAAAGTGCTAGGATTACAGACTGAGTCACCGAACCCGGCCAAATATTGTTTTTTCATAGACACATTGTTATTATATGCAAACAAAGATATTTGTTTATTTTTTGAGTTGCAGTGTGACTCTGTCACCCAGGCTGGACTGCAGTGGCACACTCACGGCAACCCCACTGAAGCATCGACCTACTGAGCTTCAGTGATCCTTCTGCCTCGGCCTTCCAAGTAGCCAGAATTACAGGCCAGTGCTAACATGCCCAGCTAATTTTTGATTTTTTGTAGAGATGAGGTTTTGCGGAGTTGCCTGGGCTGGTCTGGAACCCCCGGGCTCAGGCAATCCACTTGCCTAGGCCTCACAAAGTGCTGGGATTACAGGATGAGTCACCAAGCCCGGCCCAAAGTTATTTTTAAACTTATAAGTATGATCAGCATAAAAGTGTTAGCAGTGCTTACCTCTAGATGTTGAGATGAATGGTGATTTTATCTGTTTCTTTAGAATTAAATGTATTCTTTCTAAGTTTCTAGAGTAAATATGCATTATCTCATCACATAAAATTTTGTTATTGTTGTTGTTTTAGAGGTGGGGCTCTGTTCTGTTACCCAGGCAAGAGTGCTGTGGTAAGATCTGACTCACCTCTGCTCAGACTCCTGGGCTCAAGCAATCCTCCCATCTTAGCCTCCTGAGTAGTTGAGACTACAGAGTGAGCTGGAGGTAAGCCACACTTATCCTAAAAGAAAAAATTTTTGTTTGAGTCAGAATCTCACTCTGTTTTCCAGGATGGAGTGCATTGGCACAAGTACAGCCACCACAGCCTCAACCCGCTGGGCTCAGGTGATCCTTCCTCTTCAGCCTTCCAAGTAGCTGGAACTACAGGCGTGCACCACTGTGCCTGGCTAATTATTTGATTTATTGTAGAAACAAGGTCTTGCCAGGTTGCCCAGGCTGGTCTTGAACCCCTGGGCTCAGGCAATCCTTTGACCTCCACTTCCCAAAGTGCTGGGATTACAGGAGTGAGCCACTGCAGCTGGCAAAATATTCTTTTTAATTATTGTCTTCCTAACTTAGATTATTGCCACCAGGTAGGTAGAAGAGTTAGAAAAACAACAACACATGGTGCTTAAAATTTCTCCAGATGCCTCATCAGGAAGGATAACCGAGCCCAGTGATTCGCTGGATCTAAATCAGGCTTACCTCCAGCACAATGTTGAGAAAACAGTTACCAGTGATGCTTGCTCCTTATTACTTTTTAGCTCCCAAATGTAGTCAATAACAAGATGACAGCTGTGTTCTTTGAGAACTGGCAATACTACAACACTAATCTACAATCTAAACTGAAACTCTGTCTTTAGTGAACTGTTTCACACTAAGAGCAGCTGGACTTTCCAGCTCTTTAACATATGAACATTCCAGATTAATTTAAAGCAGTGACTTCCCTGCAGTCCCATAGTACTTCAGTACTAACATTTGCAGCCTCCATTACTATTTACAAGATCAACGATCAAAGTTTAACCAGATTTTTTATATGCCACAATGTGACCTTCAATTAAAGGCTTCAGTATAATAATTTTACTATCCTGGCCAGGCTCGGTGGCTCAGCCTGTAATCCCAGCACTTTGGGAGGCCGAGGCGAGTGGATTGCCTGAGCCTGAGGGTTCGAGACCAGCCCGGGCAACTTGGCAAGACCTCCTCTCTACAATAAATAAAAAAAAATTCACTGGGCGTGGTAGTGCTCTCCTGTAGTTCTGGTTACTTGGAAGGCTGAGGTGGAAGGATTGCCAGAGCCCATCAGGTTGAGGCTGCCGTGGCCAAGAGGCATGCCACTGCCCTCCAGCCTGGGTGACAGAGTGAGACGCCAACTCAAGAGAAAGAAAAATTTTTTTTACAATCCTGAGACTTCTACCAATATTGAATAGGCAAGAGGAATAAACAGCATTCAGGAATTAGACCTGAAACAGGTTGAAACAGGTTTTCAGACAACAGGCACTGGGAGAAAGATGTAGTCAGGGAAGGTCTAAAGTAAAGTAATTGGGATATCCCAACTGGTGAAGGACAAGAGTTGGAGATTCAGAACAGAAGATTCTGAGAAATTCAGACAGTAGAATTAGGGAGGCAATAGAGTCAGTGGAGCAGTGGTAGGACTGTATTGCTGGACTGACCTCATGGGTAGGACTGTTGACCTTGATTTTTCCTCATAGATTCCTTCCTTGTGGGGGTGGGAGGTTGGACCGAGGGCTACAAAGAGAGGGACTTGATACTACACAGATCACCAAGTCTTGGGCCCTTGGGAACAAGGCAGAGGATCAGTTCTCAAGGCAGAAGCAAGTAGGCAAGAAAACCAGCAGCTAGTGGTGCTGGGTGGGATTCAGCGTGTTGGTCCTTGGCTTCTTTGACTCGGCCACAGAAAAGTGAGTTCCAAGTACAGTTTAAGACAGAATTTATAAGAATGAGAGATGCACACTCAAGGACGGTGCGGGTGCCTTAAGAGGGTGCGTGCCTGACTTTGAAAAGAAGCTTCATATACTTGTACAACTATGGTTATGCAAACCAAGAGCTAAGCAGGGTGGGCTGCAGGTGTCTCACCATGAGTTTTGATTACCATCTCTCAAACTTGAAGGTCACAAGGACCTTCTAAATAATGGAAGTTACTGTCTAACTAGATTTCAGCTTTTCTTAGAACATCATGTCTGTGTTTTGGGTAATTCCCTATCGTTTCTGTGATTTGCTACACTCCACATTCCAACATGCAAGATGGTCAGGTCTGATATGCCTGGTCAGTCAGGTGAAGGTCGTATGTGGATAAGAAAGATGTCTGAACACTTTCCCTATTTTAATTTAAACTTACGTAAGAAAACCTGCCAACTACGTCTAAACTATGCTAGTTATGCTGAGCCACCTCCTGGGGAGTGGGGGCTAGAGCAGGTGTGAGGTGGCATCAGATTTGTGGCGGGAGAAAGAATTAAGCAGATGGAGATTAGATAGAACCTGACATTAATTAAAATAGCAATGCTTGCTGAGCACCTACTATGTGCCACACAGTGGGCTAGAACTTTGCATATGTAATCACTAACCTCACTAACCTCACAACATCCCTGCAAAGAAGGTATCATTATTTCCATTTTATAAATGAGGAAACTGGGATTCAGAGGGGATAAGAAATAGCCCAAGGTCATAGAGTTATGAAGAGGTGAGCTGAGGTCCACCTGACTGGTCTGAAGAGTTCAGGTTTACTGACTCAATGGGGGAGGAGGGGTGGCGCCGCAATAGAGAGGAGGAAAACATCTTTGAGTCCCCTCTATAGGATGCTGAGGGTGGCTTAGGGAAGTGGGAATCAGCTATGTATTGGTGCTGTTTTTGAAAAAAAGGGGTAATGCAGGGGTTGGGTGCTGCCATGAGATGAAGGTGTCTAGCAACTAGGAATCCCCAGGGAGAGGCAGGAATCAAAAATGGGTCAGAGGGCATCACTGGAAAGAAAACAATATTCATCCCAAGAAGGGGGTGTTGTGGCATTTTACAGCTGCCACAAGACCTTGGGAGAAACAGTGCTTCTTATTAACTTTGCAGCTGGCTTTAGCTCTGTTAGTCTTCTTCTTCCCAGCCTGATTCACAATAGGGCTGTTTTATTCTTCTCTGGTTCTAACTGATTTTTCTTCTTTCAGTGCCAGTAACTGAGGGAATGAGGTCGTCTGGGGAGGAAAGCTGGGAGATCCCCTGTCATCCAGAGGACTCTCCCACATACTGGGAGATATCTGGACTTTGTTGTTGGAACTTCCTGTCATCATTAGTGTCTGTAACCTTCTGAGTCACCCTCTGAAGCGATGTTTGCATAATAACCCGGATGAGAACACTGCTAAGTATGCTTATACAGTCATAAAAGAGAGGGAGAGAGACAGAATTTTCCAGATGACTGGACTGGACAATTTATGAACCATAAATGCCAGCTAGGCCCAAATGCCTTGAAGACAGCTGCTCCGGCCAGCGCCTTCTCATGTTGTCGTATTCTGATCTTTGTTAAAACCGAATGGCAACCGGGCGCAGTGGCTCACGCCTGTAATCCCAGGACTTTGGGAGGCGGAGGCAAGAAGATTACCTGGACCCAGAGGTTCGAGACCAGCCTGGGCAACTTGGCGAGAATCTTGTCTCTACAATAAATAAAAAAATTAGCCAGGCATGGTGGTGTATGCCTGTAGTTCCATCTACTTGGAAGGCTGAGGTGGAAGGATCGCCTAAGCCCAGCAAGTTGAAGTTGCGATGGCTGTGAAGTGCCACTGCACTCCAGCCTGGGTGACAGAGTGAGACTCAAAAAAAAAAAAAAATGGCTCCTTCACTCCCAACACACTTTTCCTTCCCTCCCTTTCTTCCTCCCTTCTTCCCTCCTTCCCTCCTCCCCTTCCTCTCTCCCTTCCTTCCTTCTTTTTCTTTCCTTCTTTCTCTCTCTCCTTCCTTCCTTTCTTTTTTTTTCTTTTTCTTTCCTTCTTTCTTTCCCTCTCTTCTTCCTTCCTACCTTCCTTCTTCCTTTTCTTCCAATCTCTCTTTCTCTCTCATCTCTCCATCCTTCCTCCCTCCCTCTCTCCCCTCACTCCTACCCCCTCTTCCCTCTTTCTTTCATTATTTGAGACAGGGTGTTGCTCTGCCTCAGGCTAGAGGACAGTGGCTCAGTCACAGCTCATTGCAGCTTCAAATTCCTTAGCACAGACAATCCTCCCGCCTCAGTCTCCCCAGTAGCTGGGACTGCAGGCAGAGCCATCACACCCAGCTAATTTAAAAAAATTTTTTTGTACAGACAGGGTCTTACTACACTGCCACGTAGTAGTCTCCACATCTTCCATATTTAAAATTCTTGAGTGGCTTTCTAGTGCACTTAAAATAAAAGCCAGACTTCCAGCCTGGGCAACATAAAAATTAACTGGACATGGTGAAGCGCACCTGAAGTTCCAGCTACTTGGGAGGCTGAGGCAGAAGGAGCGCTTGAATCTACCCAGGAGGACAAGACTGAGATTAGCTGTGATTGTGCCACTGCACCCTAGCCCGAATGACAGAGTGAGACTCTAACTCAAAAATAAAAATAAATAAATAAAGGTCAGACTTCTCATAATCTGACCCTGCCTACTTCTCCAACTGAATCTTCTGCCACACTCTCCCTTATTCTCCGAAGTTCACCACTCTGGCCTTCTTTCTGTTTTCTAACACTGACCTCGCACCTGCACCCAAGCCTTTGCTAGAATATGACGGAATGCTTGCACAGAGATTTTGACCCTGTAATGCCTTTTCTCATCATTCAGGTCTCAGTTTAAATCTTCTTTTCCAAGAGTCCTTCCCTGTGAGCCCTATTAATTCCCTTCCCTCCAACCTACTGTTTCCATCTCATTGTCTTATATTTTTTTAATCTAATGGCACTTATCACTAAATCAACTTTTGATTACCTGTTTGTTATCTTTCCCATTAGAATAAGTACTTGCTGAGGGCAGGGTTTTAGTCTGTACCACCAGCACCTATCACAATATCTGGCACACAGTAGGTGCCCAATTAATAACTGCTGACTGAATGAACACATTTTTGTCAAGTGACCTCACTGCACTGGTTACATCTAAGGGGACCATGTACTGCTATTCCAGTCCAAATAATATGTTAGGCTAGTCATCACAGAGCAGTGGCCTATGAGTGGTCTGGATGAGAAACCTGCCCACTGGTGTGTTACAGAGTGTCTGTAACTATCAGATTACATTAAGAGCATTTTGAATCCAAAGTATAGGAGGAAGGCTGTAGAAATAAGCAGCAGAAGGATGGGCAATAGAAGCAGAGTTCATGAAAAAGCAGATAGAGAGGGGGAAAAAAGACATATGTAGAGTCTCAAAAAACAGGGGTGTCACTAGCATTTGGATTAGTTTTGAATTACCAAAGATGTTTGGGCCAATTTGGGGTTTCCAGATGTTTAGAGCCATAGCTGTATTTTAAATACTAAACATTTGTCCAGTTTTCTATGAGGTCTTTTCCCTATATCTTTCAGTAAATGTGGGATTTTTTTTGCCACATGAGATAATATTTGACTGAGAAAAAAATCAGGACCTAAAATGCCTTCAAAATGCTAGGCTGATGACCCTTGTGTACTATATTATTTTCACAGGTACTGCCTGTAATCCCAGCACTTTGGGAGGATGAGGCAAGAGGATCGTTTGAGCCTAGGAGTTCGAGACCAGCCTGGGCAACATAGCAAGACTTGGTCTCTTACAACAGAATAAAAAATTTAGCCAAGTGTGGTTGCATGCACCTGTAGTTCCAGCTACTCAGAAGGCTGAGGTAGAAGGATCACCTGAGCCTAGGAGGTTGAAGCTGTGGTGAGCCATGATCGTGCCACTGCACTCCAGTCTGGTGACAGAGTGAGACCTGACTTTAAAAAGAAAAAAAGAAAAGAAAAAAAAAGGTTTTGTAAGTACAAACATAAAAGCTCTCTACTTATATTTAAAGAACCAAATATACAAATATGAGATTAACGGAAGATAGGTCTAAGTAGCAAGCTAAAAGTAATTTTTTTCTATAACTGCAAGTTCAGTTTATAGGAGGAAGGCAATAGTATGTATGATAACTTAAAACAAGTAACTCCATCTTAAGCGACTTTTATGAAACTGAAGTGTTTCATCCTGGAGAAGAGGTCCTCCCTCCCTCTCTCCTCATTGTGCACATCCAACTGACATGAAGTATAGCATTCAGCATCTTAGGAAACATTGTGTGGGAGGAGACCCCAGGCTGAGTCTATTTGTTTTGCCTCTGGAATTCAGATAGATATAGGTGTTTCTGACTGATTGATGGACAAATGAGCCTCTCAGGAGAGAAAACAACCAAAAAGAAGAATTAAACAGCTAAACTTGGCTCAGTTGCAAAGCCTTAATTGCCGAGGAAAGGAGTGGTCTGGGTATAAGTTTTTCTGATCATTTGAATTTATCTTCTGATTCGGGCAGTAACCCCAACTCCATACCTGATTCCTATAGAGAGAGAATTAAGAGTAAAACAGAGAGAGAATTAAGAGTAAAACAATGAAAACATCAACTTCACCAACATCTTTCACGACTTTAGGGCCTTTGGGGGGGATCCACGCAACACGACCTTGCTGCTTGTGGAAAGGAATCAACCACATGGGAATCGGAATGGTCTTCCGACCTTGCCACAGACCTCTGACCCTTCTTGGGCTCTGGTTTGCCAGTAATAGTACCCAGAAACAGCAGGAGTTTCTGACACAGGTCACAAAGCTATCGGGAGAGGTAGTACCAGCAGGCAGAGCTGGAGCAGGAGAGCAGCTACCCAGACTGAGAGCACAGTGAGATCCCCCTGGGGACTCAAGAGAAGTCACCAGGTCCTTCTCCAGGGAGCTGGAGTTGTGATGAACTGTGATATATCCCAAAATATGAAAAGGGTTTTAGAAATAATGACAGGCCATTATAAATGAAATAAATTTGAACTTGGAAGACAAGGAAAAATACAAGAGATGTCTTTGTTTGGGAGTAATTGGGAAGTGGAAAGAAATACCCACTCTTCGTTCATTTGTTCAACCTTAAGCCAAAGCCTTCCACATTTCTAATCTCAGTTGATTCCCACAGTTGTTATTCCTTCCATTTTTACAAACGAGAAAACCAAGGCTCAGAGAGTTTAAAGAATGTGCCTGATGTAACGTAGATGGTGGACATGGAAATAATGCCACAAATTCAATGACATGCTGGTAAATGTTTAACTGCCAGCTGACTGGGGCAAAAGAAGCCCTGGTTTGTCAAGTATGCTGGTTTCTGTGGTGTAAATACTTCCAACACGATGTCATTAAACACATGCTGGGAGGAGATGCACACAAACAGCTCTTCCAAGTCAGTATCAGCCAATTCCAGTGTACTACCTTATTTACTCCCAAGTCCACACTCTTTCCATCCTATCATGTCTCTTCCCAGGATCAGACTCAGTCTCCACGAAGCAGAAGATGCAATAGCTAATGCCTGGATTATTTAAAAACTAAAATAGGCTGAGCTGAGGTGATTGGCTTCCCAATCTAGCTCAGAGACTGCCATGTAAGGGGTTACAAGAGAAGGAAATTTATATATCTGATGAGGAGTGTCAGGGTTTCCAAGCTGCCCATCAGAATTACCTGGAAAACTTGTTAAAATACAGATATGGGGAGCATAGCCCAGAGGTTAAAAGTGCTGACTCTGGAGCTAGGCAGCTTACATTCTTATATGGCTCTGCCATGACTGGCTATGTGACCTGGGGAAAGTTCCTTAACCTAGCCATGCCTCAGTTTCCTCATCAATAGATGTCAGTGATCATGATAATATTTACCTTACAGGATTGTTGGGCAGATTAAATGAGTAAATGTCTGTAAAGTGCTAGAACAGTATTTGGCACATAGTAAACACTATATGAGTATTAGCTGCTGTTATTATTGTTATTATTTTTGAGTCGGAGTTTCACTCTGCTGCCCAGGCTGGCCGCAGCCTCCTGGGCTCAGGTAATCCTCCTGTCTCACACTTCTGAGTAGCTGGGACTACGGTGTGTGCCTCCACGCTCAGCTAATTTTATTATTATTATTTTTTGTGTGTGAAAACAAGGTCTCACTATGTTGCCTAAGCTGGTCTGAAGCTCTTGGGCTCAAGCAATCCTCTCACCTTGGCCTCTGAAAGTGCTGGGATTTAGGTATGAGCCACCATGCCTATTCTTGTTGTTGTTATTATTATTATTGAGCTTCCCTCTGAAGTTAGACCCATCTGTCTGTATTTTGAACAAAAGTTTGTAATAATTTTTATACAACCAGCTGGGCTTATCCATAGACATCTGCAAAAGCCATTGAAGTCTGATTCTTGCTCTTTGGATAGTAGCTTCTTGTAGGAACCAAGACCAATCTAAGAATGGATCTCACAACTGTCTTTGAAAATTCCAAGTTTACTATGATTGCCTTGGAAGGCCTTTCATAAATCCTAATCCTTCAATAGAAGACCCAGGTTGTGGTATATCACATATGTCTTATAAAATAAAATAAGGAATAAATAAAATCGAATCTACAAAGTTTCATCTTAATTAACAATGGCACAGAACATGACTAGGAGTCATAGGTTAATTTGAATTTTTGCAGAGCATTATACTTTCTGCTAATTTTCATGAATGTACATTTACATGTATATTATAAGCCTATATTTCACTTTTGGTCTAGATTGATGTAGGGAGTCCTAAGGGCTCTAGCTTTGCTCTCTCTAACTTCAAGAATTAAAATAGGCCAGGCACAATGGCTCAAGCCTGTAACCCCAGCACTTTGGGAGGCTGAGGCAAGAGGATTGCCTGAGCCCAGGGGTTCGAGGCCAACCTGGGCAACTTGACGAGAACTCGTCACTACAATAAATCAAAATATTAGCTGGGCATGGTGGCGTGTGCCTATAGTTCTAGTTACTTGGAAGGCTGTGGTGGAAGGATCGCCTGAGCCCAGCAGGTCGAGACTGCAGTGACCGTGAGCATGCCACTGCACTCCAACCTGGGAGACAGAGTGAGACTCCGAGACACACACATACACACAAAGAATTAAAATAGAGACTAGTTGGTTTTACAAGAAAGTCCTTAAGGCTGAGGAGGCTCTGAGCACAGGTACTACACAGCTGTACCCACCAAGATGGCAAATACTGGGGTGCCAAAAAAATGTATACATGTTTTAAGAGATGCTATCTATGTATTACTTTTAGTTCACGCACAGTAATCAGATGCTGATAATAATCACTTTGAGCACCTTTATAATTGCAGAAGTCAGATGTGACTTGTATTCATCTTTTGTTATGATACAGTTTTTCCCTTTCTTAAAATGTGTATACATTTTTTTGGCACCCTCTGTATATGTTACCCTATAGTGGTGCCTCTGTATATTAGTCTGCTTAGGCTGCCATAACAAAATACCATAAATTGCATGGCTTAAACCATTGTGAGAAATTTACTTTCTCACAATTCTGGAGATCAGTGTGCCAGCACAGTCAGTTTCTGGTGACGACTTTCTTCCTTGCTTAACAATTGCCTTCTTACTGTGTTTTTACATGCCAGGCAGGGAAAGTGAGGATGAGGGAAGATCGCTCCCTTTCTCTTTCTCTCTCTTTCTAGCTCTATCATCCTCTTTTTAAAAGTCACAGTCCTATGGAATTAAGGCCCCACACTTATTACCTCATTTATCCTTAATGACCTCCTGAAAACTCTCTCTCTGAATACAGTCATATTGGGGGATAGAGCTTTAACATGAACTTTGGAGGAACACAATTCAGTTCATACACTGCTTTTCAGTAGAAATTTTGACTTTTGAAACAAGGGTTACATTTAAACATTTTCCTCCACAAGCTGCTGTTAATTGCTAAATGGTATTTCTTAAGAATTATAATGTCACATTAGAGTTGTGGAAAACAAGAAAAAGAACAGACTAGGCAGGGTGCAGTGGCTCATACCTGTAATCCTAGCACTTTAGGAGGCAGAGGTGAGAGGATTGCCTGAGCCCGCAGGTTCGAGATCGTGGCAAGATCTTATCTCTACAATAAATCAAAAAATTAGCTGAGCATGGTGGCTCATGCCTGTAACTCTAGCTACTTGGAAGGCTGAGATGGAGGAATCTCCTAAGACCAGCAGGTGGAGGCTGTGGTGGCCATGAGCAGCATGTCACTACACTCCCGCCTGGGCAACAAAGTGAGACTCCAAAACAAAAACAAAACAAAAACAACAGGATACACTAATAGGATCTCTCCATTCAACAAGCATGAACCTGAGTCTTGCCTCTACATCTTACTAGCCTTCTGCCCTCAGGAAAGTTAATTAGACTCTAAATCTCAGCTTCCTCATCTATGAAGAGGGTATAATAACGCTTAGTGCCTAAATTTGTTATGAGGATTAAATGAGAATTGTAAAGCACTTAACATAGTGTCTGGCACATGGGAAATATTCAATAAGTGATACCTTAAAAAATAAGCTGAATCTAAGCTGGCACAATGGCTCATACCTATAATCCTAGCACTTTGAGAAGTCAAAGTGGGAGGATCACTTGAGGCCAGAAGTTTGAGACCAGCCTGGACAACATAGCAAGAACTGGTCTCTAGAAAAAAATTGTTTAAATTAGCTGGGTGTAGTGGCAAGCACCTGTAGTCATAGGTACTTGGGAGGCTAAGGTGGAAGGATTGCCTAGCCCAGGAAGTTGAGGCTGTGGTGAGCTGTGATCAAGCCACTGCATTCCAATTAAAAAAAAAAGCTGAATCTTAGATGTAAAAGTCTAAACCAATCCAGGTATATAGTATAAAATAGCAAAGGAACACAGAGCTCACATCATAAGGAGTGATGCATGATCAAAGTCACATTGCAAATTAACATCAGTCTATATATTGTGAAAAGTATGATTTCAAAGGTTTTCTAGGTGTGGGAATTGATAACCTCATTTCCACTGAAAGGAAGTTTTCAGTGTGGATTTGTCCTTTGTACTTTTTTGTTTGTTTTGAGTTGGAGTCTCACTCCATCGCCCAGGCTAGAGTGCAGTGGCATGCTCACAGCCAACCCAGTGTCGACCTGCTAGGCTCAGGTGATCCTTCCGCCTCAGCCTTCCAAGTAGCCAGAACTACAGGTGCACTCTACCATGCCCGGCTAATTTTTTTATTTATTGTAGAGACGAGGTCTCACCATGTTGCCCAGACTGGTCTCGAACCCGCAGAGCACAGGCAATCCTCTCACTTCAGCCTCCCAAAGCGCTGGGATTATAGGCTTGAGCCACTGTGCCTGGCCCTTTGTACTTTTTATCAAGAAAAAAGAGAGATGCATGTGGAACACTCAAAGGGTAGGGAGAAAGTATTTTCCATGCTTAAGAGGAAAAACTAAAAGTAGATAGTTTTATGAGTTGTTATTCAGAATGGTTTATAAGGACAGAGTTAACTATCTACTATAAAGTTCTAACGTTGAAAACCTCTGCCTAGAGCCATGCAAGGATGCAGAACTGACAAATCGTGTGTGGCTGCCTGCCATTCACCTCAGTTAAGAGCTTTTAATCAGCAGATTGCTGTACGAGGTGGCTCATACTGTTAACACCACTTAGAAACTGACTTTGAAGCAAGGTCAAGAGAGATGCTAAATTGCATGTACAATGAGTATCTGAGGATAGCCTCGAATTAAATCATCACACAAATCAGCCTCATTCTTTTCTCTGTATGTCTTGTTGAACCACGAATTTCCTGTCCCCTTGTTTTTCACCTCTATCCTCCCTTACTTCCCACCCCTGCCCACTCCCCAGTAGGCTCTTCCAAACTCAGGGAATAATCTTTCATCTATTTAATCAGTCCATAGATATGAGTGTCTGTTCCAAGCACAGAAGTAAGTTTTGGCTGTATAAATAGGGATAAGACAGAATATTTGCATATGAGTAGTCCACATTCTAGTCTGGGAAACAGAAATGGAAACAAATAGTCACACTATAACTTGATAACTGCTTTAAGAGTTCTATATATCTATATATGCACTTGCCAAGGCAGAGATGATCCTTCTGCTTTGAGAAGGTGAGAGTCTCTCAAAGGTGATGGTTCTTGATTTGAATGTTGAGGGATGAGTCAGAGTGCTTAGGGATGAAGGCTGGAAAGAAAATTCCAAGAAGAAGAAACAGTATGTGCACAAACTTAGATATGCCTGTGGTTGACATATCAGCCTTCATTGTGAACAGGAAGGCTGGGGAGAGGCTGTAATAGCAATAACATGTGAATTTTAAATGCAAAGGTAAAACGTTTTTGTACAGTTCTGCCTCAATCTAGAAGTCACAATATGGAGTTTAGATCTATAGTCCTGCATCTATTCATTAATGCTATGCTAATTTGACAAATATTTTATATTATCATCAAACTTCAGAGGCCGCTTAAAAGAGAGTTCATTAGTTTTCTATTGCTGCTGAAACAAATTACCACAACCTTGGTTGCTTAGAATAACACAATAGTTCTGTAGACCAAAATCTGAAATCATTTTCCCTGAGTTACAGTCAAGGTGTCAGCAGGACCCTTCCCTCTAGAGGCTCTAGGGGAGAATCTGTTCCTTCCTTGTTCCGGCTTCTAGAGGCCACTCACATTCGTTGGCTGTGGCTGCACCACTCCAGTTCTGTGCCTTGGTTACATTGCCTCTTTCTCCCTATGACCTGATTGCCTCCCTTATATAAGGACCCTTGTGATTACATTTAGGGCCTAGGCCCTTCCGGATAATACAGGCTAATCTCTCCATCTCATGATTTTTAATTTAATCACTCTGCAAAGTCTGTTTTGCAATATAAGATAACATTCAGAGATTCTGGGGATTAGGAAGTGGATATTTGGTTGGTGGTGGTGATGGGGATTATTCAGTTTACTACAGAGAACAGTATTCTTAGTCTCTGTTAGTGTTAAAAAACACATTCACTCAAAGTGCTTTTATCCTATTCTCTCTCTCAACAACAACATTAACACAGAAGACTTCTGTGACCCCCAAGTATGTGGAGATTTCTCCCCACCAGCAAGCAAGCAATCAATTCTGCAGCAGTTACCAGCTGGGTGTCCTCTAATACCATTCTGACACTACCTGCCTGGAGATAGGTCAGATTCCACAGGTTGAGGGCTCAGTCCCCAAGATTCTACCTGTCCCCCACTTCAGACACCAGTAGCATGTCTGGGCCTCCAGAACTTCTGACTGGCCAACTTCAAATTAAGGTTTCCATGACCCCTTTTCTGGGCTCGATTAATTTGCTAGGGCAGCTCACAAAACTCAAAGAAAGACATCTACTGGTTTATTATAAAGGATATTACAAAGAATACAGATGAAGGGATACATAGGGCAATGTACGGGGGTGGGGGGGGAGGGCACAGAGCTTCCATGCCCTCCCTGGGTGTGCCACCTCCAGAAACCTCCATATGTTCAGCTATCTGGAAGTTCTCCAATCCCTATCCTTTTGGGGACTTTTATGGAGACTTCATTGGATAGACATGCTTGTCAACTGTGTAGAAATGTGATTGGATAAAAAGGTTATGCCCTAACACTAACAGACAGAGTGGGGAAACCCAGCAAGGCCTGTCTGTTCAGATTCTTCTAGGCTGTCTGTGCAGTATTCCTTCCTCCAGTGTAGGACAGGACCCTCTCTGAAATGAGGGATTTATGACCCACTATCAGATAAAAGTCCTTCTTTGAGTAGGTGACAGGAGGGCAGGAGAAGACCAGAGAGAAATATTCTGAGGCCTAAAGGGCCCCAAATTATAACAAGGACTATGGGAATTATGAGCCAGAAATCATATATATATAAATACAAAATAATATAACAGTCCTTAAATTGGAAGCATGCAGCTGATATATACCTGTTTCTGGACTTGGGAATTCAAGGGCAAATTAAAGTAGCCCTCATTAATTACTCAGTCTGTGGAGAATCAGATATACCTGAGGAGTTTGGTCTGGTCTGTTCTTTTCAGGGAAGACAGTCATCCATCCTCCCTCTGTTCATAATAAATGCCATCCTAGTTGAGTTAACATTGTGCTGGAAATGCATTAGGTAATTTTAAAAGGATTGGGGGACTCCTCGTGAAATTTGTGTTAACTGATCACTGATGGCAGAGTCATGTGACTGGCTGAGCACTGGAAATAAATTTTTTAATATTTGAGGATGTGTTTGATGACTCATGCCTATAATCCCTGGACTTTGGGAGGCTGAGGTGGAAGGATTGCTTGAGCCCAAGCATTCGAGACAAGTCTGGGAAATATAGCAAAATTTCATTTCTACCAAAAATAAAAAAATTAACCAGGTATGGTGGTGCACACCTATAATTACTTGAGAAGCTGAGACTATAGGATCACCTGAGTCCAGGAGTTCAAGACTGCAGTCAGCTGCCACTGTATTCCAGACTAGGGGTCAGAGTGAGAGCCTAACAAAACAAAACAGAACAAAGCAAGCAAACAAAATGTACTGCTATGGGAAGTTCATAGTTTCTGACTCTGGATTGGTTGTGTGTATGACTCAGGACATACTGAAGCCTCAGAGCAGAACTCCCTTAGACCAGGTAAGAGGGCCTCTGCTCTGGGCCCTGCACTGGAGAACCTACTTTGGCTTCTTTTGGCTATGCCTCCCCTTATGTGTGCCAAGGGAACATGCCAACTTGGGCCTAAACTCCTCCCCCAACCACTCTCCAGGTACCCAGGAATTTGGGTCCCACCCAGATGGTTCCAACTCTGCTTCCAGGGTCCACCAACCTCTTTCCAAGGTCTATCCTCCTGAGGTCAGGTGACACTACTGCTGCATGCCCCCTAGGCCTAGAGCTGCTCTTTTGGGGAGATGAGTGGTGCTATGTTTTGAATGCTTGTGTCCTCCAAAGTTGTATGTTAAAATCCTAACCCACCAGGTTAAGTATTAGGTATCAGGTGTTAGGAGGTAGGGTCTTTGGGAGGTGATTAGGGATTAATGCCCTTGTAAAAGTGATCCAAAAAAGTTCCCTTGCCCCTTCTACTATGTGAGGTTAAAGTGAGAAGTCATCATCTATGCACCAGAGAGTAAGCCCTCACCAGACACCAAATCTGCCAGTGCTTTGACCTTGGACTTCCCAGCCTCCAGAACTGTGGAAAAATAAGTTCCTGTTGTTTGTAAGCCACCCAGTTTCTGGTGTTTTGTTATAGCAGCCTGAACAGACTGAAACAAGTAGAACTTGAAACATGGGCAGGGTCCACATGGGCAAGTTCCAAGCAGTCACAGGACAGGACAAAGTCTTGTAGCTGACGTCATGAACCAGAGAACAGCTCTCTCTGAGTGATCTCCAGACTCTGGTGGAGAATTCTGAGGACTCAGTCCGTTCTTATGAAAGTGTATTTTTGAAGGTAGGCGGATCACATATCTTTTACTTAACAGATATTCAGCCTGACTTATCTTTTTTTTTTTTTTTTTTTTGAGTTGCAGTCTCATTCTCACCTAGACTGGAGTATAGTGGCATGATCACCGCTCACCACAGCCTCAATCTTCCTGCCTCAGCCTCCTGAGTAGCTCAAACTACCAGCGGGTGCCACCATGCTCAGCTAATTAAAAAAAATTTTTTTTTCTAGCGATGAGGGCTTGCTGTGTTGCCTAGGCTGGTCTTGAACTCCTGGGCTCAAGCAATGCTCCTGTCTTGGCCTTCCAAGGTGTTGGGATCACAGTCATGAGCCACTGCACTTGACCTTTTTAAGGATTTATACTTTTAAAAATTGGAGCCCACTATAGGTCTCCAAATTAGAGTATGGTGTTAGTAACCACAAGAGACAGGTAACACAAGTAAATAACCAAAAATTAAACTCTAGTTTAAATAACCAGACATGTGGGATGTGGACTCATTAGTACTCTTGCCTTGGGCCCTGCATATGTGAATAGAACTTAAAGCCTGACTACACTCACTGCCAAAAAGAGCAACACCTGTCAGAGTAGGCCACATCACACAAAGCAGGCAAGCAAATCACCATAACTGAAAGAAATTGAGCTGGGATTCTATAGACAGTAGGGTGAATCTAAAAAGAAGTTTAATTACTCTCACGAGTTATTATGAAAGGGACACCTATCTTAGGGCCTCAGCTTCATAAAATAGGATATTTAATTAACTGAAGTGAGGAGGATAAACAAGATTTAATGTCTTCAACGTTAACACTCAGTCTTAAGGTTTAGATTTTGGGAAAAGTCTGACTCTTTTTTCTAAATTCCAATCGTGTTATAACTGTGTAATTCAGCTGCATGCAAATTAAAAATAATACTAGCAAAAATCTAACGAACAATGTGATTTCTCATAAGCGGTATCCTTCCATAAAGATTTACACAAATCAAATTCTTGGAACCACTTAGGCATAGGAGGGGTCCTCTTTCATCAGAGGAAACCAAGGTGGGTTGTCTCAAAATTCTTTTGGTTAATTTAGCAATGGATTTGTTCTGACAATCTGCTTAACAAGGATTAAAACTGAAGTCTAATAATTCTTAGTTACAAATACGTATTGGCTACTGTAGTTTCCTTTTTTTTTTTTGAGTTGGAGTCTCACTCTGTCGCCCAGACTGGAATGCAGTGGCCGCTCCGGGCCACCACAGCCTCGACCTGCTGGGCTCTGGTGATCCTTCCACCTCAGCCTTTCGAGTAGCTGGAACTACAGGCATGCACTACCACACCGGGCTAATTTTTTGATTTATAGCAGAGTTGAGGTCTCGCCAAGTTGCCCAGGCGGGTCTCAAACCCGCGGGCTCAGGCAATCCACTCACCTCAGCCTCCCAAAAGTGCAGGATTACAGGGTGAGCCACTGAGCCTGGCTAGTTTTCTTTTTTGTTTGTTTTAAAAATACATTTAAAGTTTTGTAGTTGTGATTTAAAGTAGCACACTTACTTGTCCTATCAGTGCTGAGTACTTACGTGTTCTTGGAGGCATAGAATTCTCAAGGTAGACTAGATCTTATAGATGCTAAACTAATAATCCCTTCACTTTTTAAGTTCTCCCCTGTATTTTTGCAGTTATTGGTTTACATGGAAAATGTTATTTCTAAAAAGCTAGAATTCCTAATTTTAAAATCATCAAACTAATCAGCATTAGTTACTGGGTTTAACTACTTGGGGCTTAGATTTTACATTTTGAAGATTACAACCTGAATCTTTTAGATTTAAAAAAAACCTGGCCAGTTATTAGTGACAGAAATATTACTTTCTATACAACTGAAATGCTGTACTATCTGGCTAGCCTGTATTTTCCAGTCTCTGATAAATTCTAGATGAAATTCAGAGTGTGCTCTCACAATGACAATGTGTGAGATTACTCTTAAGAATCAAAGAAGGAGCGGTGGCTCACGTCTATAATTCCAGTACTTTGGGATCCTGCGGATTCGAGATCAGCCTGGGCAACTTGGTGAGACTTCATCTCAACAACAACAACAACAACAACAACAAAAATTAGCTGGGCATAGTGGCACATGCCTGTAGTTCTAGTTACTTGGAAGACTGAGGTGGAAGGATCGCCTGACCCTAGCAGGGTGAGGCTGTGGTGGCTAGGAGTGTGCTACTGCCTTCCAGCCTGTGTGACAGAGTGAGACTCCAATTTTAAAGAAAGAAGCAAAGAAGTGTAATTTTTAGTTATTTCCTTGTGTTAGCTGTCTCTTCTGATTGCTAAAACCATACTCTAACTTGGAGCTCCAATTTTTAAAAGTATAAATCTATACAAACAGCTTGTATTTGTTTGTTTATAAAATTTATAGTATGCTATCATACTGATATATGTTCGTTATGAAGCTCAAAATCAGAAAGTAAAAAAAGATGAGATTTAAAAATATAAGTAGACATTCTATTCTTCAGGGCATCCCACTTTGGCAGCTATTGTTGTACAGTGACATCATTTGACTCAATAAATAATTTTCCTTGGTTGTTTCGCAAGATGGCTGTATTAATTTCCATTCCCTTCAACAGTATACAAAGGTTCACTTTTCTCCACATCCTCATCAATACTTCCTCTTTTTGATAATAGCCATTCCCACAGGTGTGAGGTTATATCTCATTGTAGTTTTAACCTGCATTTCCCTGATGATTAGAGGTATTGATCTGTACTGCATGGTGACCACAGATAATAATAATATATTGTATTTTTCAAAATTGCTAAAAGATTAGATTATTGATGTCCTTACCACCAAAAAAAATGATAAGCTTGTGAGGTGATGGGTCTGTTAATTAGCTTGATTGACTCTTTCTACAATGTATATGTAGATCAAAACCTCACATTGTGCCCCATAAATATATAGTACATAATTATTACTTGCTAATTAAAAATAAATTAATGGCCAGGTGCAGTAGCTCTTGCCTGTAATCCCAGTACCTTTGGAAGCCAAGGCTGGAAGATTGCTTGAGCCCAGGAATTCGAGACCAATCTATGCAACATAGTAAGATCTCATCTCCACAAAAAATTAAAAAATTAGTCAGTTGTGGTGGTATGTGCCTGTAGTCCCAGCTACTTGGGAGGCTGAGGTGGAAGAATTGCCTGAGCCTAGGAGTTTGAGGCTGCGGTAGCCATGAACATGACATGGTACTCCAGCCTGGGTGACAGAGTAAGAGACCCCCAACTCAATAAATAAATAAATTAATAAATAAGAAAGTTCCTTGGCTTTTAATTTATTTTAAAATCAGAAGAGAAAGTCTGGAGAACGTTTTTCTTAAATATCCTTTTCTTTCGGGTAGAACACTAAAAAACACTGAGTCCTTGACTTTGTCTTTTCGTTTTCTGAACTGTACACTTAAAAATGGTTAAGATAGTCGGGCTCGGTGGCTCAGCCTGTAATCCCACGCCTTTGGGAGGCTGAGGTGAGTGGATTGCCTGACACTGCGGGTTCGAGACCCGCCTGGGCAGCGAGACCTCATCTCTACAATAAATCAAAAAATCAGCCGGGCGTGGTAGCGCATGCCTGTAATTCCGGCTACTTGGAAGGCTGAGGCGGAAGGATCGCCGGAGCCCAGCAGGTCGAGGCTGCGGTGGCCGGGAGCGGCCACTGCACTCCAGTCTGGGCGACAGAGTGAGACTCCGACTCAAAAAAAAAAAAAAAAAAAAATGGTTAAGATGGTAAATTTTATGTTATGTTGTTTCGACACAATTAAAAAAAAAAGAAAAAGCATTGTCATGATGTGAATATTGAAGACTTTTTTTTTCTCGAAAATAAATAGTTTGACTCAAACAAGCAGGCAGCAGATCAGATTTGGGCCTTCTGCTGTGCTGACTCAGGGTCTAACACAATCCTGCTCCCCCTGTACCCAGCACCTTGCCTTCATATATTTTCCTCTAAAACCTCTCTATGGAGTAACAGTATGTTATAACTGTTATAACTGCGAGTGGACATAGACGCTTGAGAGTCATTTTGTGGATAGGAGTAAGGGGACAGGGGAGCTGAAAGGGGAGTTCTCCAAGGTCAAAGAACTAGTTAATGCAGAGCAGTGATTAGAATTTAGCTGCCCAAGAGCCTTCCTAATGCTATTTTGCATTATCTATAGCGTCTTCCTTTTTTTTTTTTTTGAGTTAGAGTCTCACTCTGTCACCCAGGCTGGAGTACAGTGGCATGCTCACAGCCACCACAGCCTCAACCTACCGGGCTCAAGCAATCCTTCCACCTCAGCCATCCAAGTAGCTGGAACCACAGGCATGCGCCACCATGCCCGGCTAATTTTTTTGATTTACTGTGGAGACAACGTCTTGCCAAGTTGCCCAGGCTGGTCTCAAACCGCTGGGCTCAGGCAATCAATCCTCTCACCTCTACCTCCCAAAGTGCTGGGTTTACAGGTGTGCACCATGCCTGGCTGCATTATCTACAGATTCTTAATGATCAGGGAAGTGAATACAGAACTTAGTGTCAGACTGAAATAATCAAAAGAGCCAGAATACATCTTAAAAGAGTTTATTCAAGCAAAAAACTGGGAAAAGCCATTTCTGGGACACACAGACTCTAGAGAAATAGGGCCAGTGCTCCAAAGTTAAAAGTCAAGTCTTGCTTATATAGGAAGAAGACAAAGACTAATAGGATCACAACATTTTCTACACAAGGCTTGTTTATAACAGCCTGGGTGTGTTGACTCATGTCTATAATCCCAGCAATTTGGGAGTCCGTGGGAGGATTGCTTGAAGCCAGAAGTTTGAGACCATCCTGGGCAGCACAGCAACATCCTGTATCTATTAAAAAAAAACATTAAATAAATGAAAATAAAGTGACTTTTATTTTTAAAAAAGTTACAATAGATTAGTTACAGTGTTTTTTTCCCCCCATATGGCTTGTTTTCTTTTCTTTACAGCTGGTTTTAATTTCCTTTCCAATTTAAAAGAGCATATTTAACACTCCACCTTAAGACACTGTGACAGTCATTAAGTCTTTGTGTGAGAAAATAAGAGGGAGGTTAATCTATGATGAAAATCAACAATGGAGAAGGAAGAGGTCTTCCCAGGCACCCTTCATCCTTTACAGTTTACAAAACAAACACAGGTAAGGAAGAAGGCCAATCTGTGCTGGAGAAACAAAGTTTACAGCTGCCTAGGTTACAGTGCCTGTCAGGTCCCATAATCACATTCCTTCAAGGCTCAACATAATTTACTTTCAGCAGCTTAGATTCTGAGTTACTTATTTTCACAACTGAATTTCACCAGTGCTGCTATAAATACAGATTGAATTAAAACCCTCTGTTAGGGAGTCCTCTAGTCTCCTGTGCCTTTAAGACTAGAGCTAGGAGAAGGGCAGTACTATTACAGAACTCACTTTAAAGGTAAGAGATACTATGCTAAGTGTTTTAAATGTGGTTTCCCATAAGTAATTTAAGAAGCATTCAACATTTTTGTGAAGTGTTAAAATAATCTTATTTAATATAGTGCTAGTCTCCAGAAAAAAGTTACATTGGCCACGAGTAACTTTTGAGTATTGTGTAAATGTGCTTTTCTTCACAGCATTAATTAACATTTAAAAATTAAGCAA
Source organism: Carlito syrichta (assembly GCF_000164805.1). NCBI lineage: Eukaryota > Metazoa > Chordata > Mammalia > Primates > Tarsiidae > Carlito > Carlito syrichta. The sequence continues at coordinate 454,609 of NW_007245787.1, read as the reverse complement.
TGACTTAGAAGACAAGTAGTTATTATGTGCTGAATGCCTGACTTCCTAGGGATGGAATAAAAGGGAAGGACAAATACAGCCCAGTTCAGCAGGTCAGGATCTAAAATTAAACTATGAGTAAAATGCTTAGGGTGCAATGTTCATTTCCTTCTGTAATGTGAAGCAAAGCAAGCTAGAGGTTTTGCTTGGAGTGATATAAATTGTTACACTAAATAGCTTCTTTTCACTGTCTAGGAAAAAAACTCAACTAATTATACTTTAGAAGTTGTGTTGAGTAGAGATTCCAACCTAACTGAACTTTAATCCATAAAGTTCATGTAGTATTCCAGGAGTTAAGGCATAAACATTATTATTTAATTAATACATCTTCAATTAAATTGTCATTGTTATGTTAAAAGACATTCCTCCTAGGCTTTCTTGGTGTACACAGAGATAAACTTATCTTCCTGCTTTCAAAGAAAAACATCTTGTGAACATTTGTCTCTTCATAATATCTGTATGATAAGTATAGAAAATAGTAAGTATTTTAAATTGATTCTTACTGGAATATAATACACAGATGCAATACATGAGTCTGGACACTATCCTAGTTCAGAAAAAAAATAACTGTCAGTGACATTCTGGGTTCAGTCATGGAAACTGGAATATAGACTGAATATTAAGTGATATTGGGAAATCATTGTTATTTTCTTAGGTATGATAATGATATCGTGGTTATGAAACAAATGTCCTCATTCTTAGGAGAGGTGAAACTACTTAGGGGTTAAGTGTTTTGATGTGTGAAAATTATTCAAATTGTATCGCAAAAAGGCCTATTTCCTGTATACTTGACATTTTTTTCATAATAAAGAATGGAAGTCAGAAGAAAGGGCAGGCATTGTTTGTTTGTTTATTTTTGAGGCACTCTGTTGCCCAGGCTGGAGTACAGTGGCCTGTCATGGCTACTGCAGCCCCAACTTGCTGTGCTCTGGTGAACTTTCCACCCTAGCCTCCTGAATAGCTGGAACTACAGGCATATGCCACCACATCTGGCCAATTTTTTGATTTTTTTGTAGAGACGAGATCTGACTATGTTGCCTAGGCTGATCTCGATCTTGTGGCTTCAAGCAATCCTCCGACCTAGAACACCTAAAGTGCTAGAATTATAGGCGTTGAGCCCTGCGCCTGGCCAAAGGCCATCTTTTTAAAGTTCCTTAGCCAAGAGAATTATGAAGAACTTCAGGGTAGTAACTTCAACTTACCCTTTGGGTTTGTACATGTGGCGTTAGGTTTTTTTTTGATGTTGCAAGCCAGGTGTTATTCAAATTGTGCCATCTCAGCCCCACCCAGGCATAAGCAGTTTTTAATCACACTTAAGCCAATAAACTCAGCAACTAATGCAAGCTAGCCTGGGGAGATAAAGTCCACACTTGACAAAAAGTTATTTGCATTCCCGCAATATTACACGGGCACATTCGCTTTCAAAATGCAGAATAGTTTGGTTTGCGGTTTTTTTTTTCTTCTGGCAATCTTATCTGCATTTACGGCCTCCACCCCGCCACCTTTTTGCCAAGATAGAGACCCCAGAGAGACTATTTCTTTCTGAACCAGGGACACACCCAGGAGGAGTTTTATAGAGAAATCTTTTTGCCCAGTCACCCGTTGTTGATTCCTTTATCTGCCTGTACTTTAGTTACGTCTTCAAACAACTATTTCATCCTGCAACTTAAAACGCAAATTCAGTAAGAAACGCAGAATCACAATTTTATGCTTTTGTCATTATCCTGGGATTTTAAAAAGATGCAAATTTAGGTGGAAACCGTGTGTACCAGGAAGCTGTGACATCATTTTAAAGTAAATGAGTACACAGTGACAAGACGGTGCTGCCATTCATACTCAGCACATCCTTCACATTACAGTTCAGTTTCTTCGCTACCAGCCTTCTGGAGCCACATGTTATAAGCAGGTCCGTGCTTTTCGACTACGACCGGCTGCAAGAGTCCATCATTGGGTCAACAGGATCCCATTAGTGTTGGCAACCGGCTGGTGTCCAGGAACGAGCTCAGGCGACCTGCGGTTACTCTCTGGCTTAAGATAGGGGAGCCAATATGGTCTCAGAGAGAACCTCGCAGAGAGCGAACACGAGTTGCAGGACCAGCAGGGAGGACCGCCTGCCCCCGCGGCGCCCCCTTCCCCAAGATGGCTTCGGCGCTCCGGCACGCGAGGGCGGCCATCTTGGTCAGGGTCGGAGAAGCGGCCTGCGCCGGGCTGGCCCGACTGCCAGATTCGAAGGTCACAATGATTAAGTGACCCGGCGACGGTTCCCCGTCAGGATGGCTAGGCGGCGAGCCTTAAAGCGCTGCCTGCAGTTGCTGGCGCCCTCAGCGGAGCCGGCAGGACGGGGCCGGGGGCGGAGGATCCCAGGCGCCGACCGCCGCGGCCCCTCCGGCTGCGCGGGGACACTGGGCCCCGGGGCTCTGTGGCCGGAAGCCGAGCAGCAGCGGCGGCGGCGGCGGCGCGCGCGCCCAGCCAACCCCCGCGCAAGGTGAGCCCGCGCTCCCGCGTCCCCGCGCTCTCACCCCGCCCCTCCGTCGCGCGCGCGCCCGCGGCCCCGGAGTCCTCGCGCCCGAGTCCTGCGCTTGCTTCGGGAGCTCGCGGAGGCGGTTTCTCCGGCCGGTGGTGCTCTCTCGCGTCTCGGCGGCTCCTCCTCGGTCTCGGGGCGGAGCAATCAGCAAGCTCCGGCCCGGGGCTGTTTGGACTCTCCGGCGAAGTCGGGCGGGCTTCGCGTGGGTTTCCCGGTCCCCAAGTCCTGCTTCGTCCTGGAGATGCTGCACTTGTGAGTGACAGAGCTTCACTTGAATTTCCGCACCGCGTGAGTTGCGGAGCCTGCATCCCTGAAGCTGCTTGGGTGAAAAGCCACGGTAGTTTTTTCTTTCTTTTCTTTTTTTTTTTTCTCCCTTTTCCTTTTGGGAGAGTAACCTGTCTCTGGGATCTCGTCGTTCCTGCAAATTACCAGGTTGCGTCTTCTCTGAGAGCAAGACATGTGGGTGTATCTTCTTTCTGTTGTTTGTAAATGAATGGGTCGGCAACTTTCTTGGAGCAACTTATTTCTGCATCATCTTCTAAAGTATATAGTATATATCTTCTAAAAAATCGATTCCAACAGGTTTCTCGAAATAAATGTACTTATCTAACCATGGAATGTAAATTACGAGCAAAAAAATGGGGCTAGTTGGGGAGAGGTGGTGGAAGGCGGTGCGTTCTTGAGTTTTCTGTTCTCTATAGTTTGCTTCTTGAATTGGGTATTATCGCAGGCCTTTCAGAATGCGTATTTAAATTTTTTTTTCCTCGATAGAACTCGTTATGGTCTTGGTAGCTGAGGTAAATACGCTTCCACGAGTTCCGAGGTTTGGTGCATTCTCTCTCAAATCTGGGCAATATTAAGGAAGTGAGAAAAGTTAACAGCCTTTAAAAAACTCATTTAGTTATTGTCTTTGCCTGTACTGCAGGTTGTTTTATATATGTTATAATATGACTTACCTGATTGGCTTTGGGTTAGCATGAAGTGTTTGCCGTTTGATAATTCCGATTAATTTATTCAGCAAGTCATTCCTGAGGTGCACTTCTCTGCAAATTAAGAAATAATTTGTCTTTGTTAAAAAATGAAAGTCTCAGTTCCATTTCTATTTGCAGTTACATTGGTTATGAATTAGCCGCAGACATGGACATCATTTAGAAATAAGTTATGTAATCTTTAAAAAGAAAAGACTATACCCCAAGATACTGTGATTTTGTTGCAAGAAAATATTAGTTTTGTTAAAGAAGAGATTTAGGGCAAGAATGCTTATTTAAAAAAGAATCTAAGAGAGCGATTGTGGGGTTAAAACTGTTTTAAGTCAACAGAAAATGTAGCCAGGATTTTCAAAGATTTTATTTTGTTAAGATTCTGCAGGCTTTCCTGCTGCAAAAATTATGGTACATCTCCAAGAGGTGAAAATACTTAGTGTGTTTTTTATACCCTTATTTTCACTCACAATTCCAATTATATTGTATAGATTCTATATTGCAAAATTCTAATTTTTAAATTAGTCCAGTTATAACGATATGAAGGACATTTTAACATAAGCATTCCATCATAGGGTTTGGGTTATGCTTTAGTTAATACAGTCACTCTCAGGTGTTTGAAAGGTGTATCATTTTACTTTGGGTGTTTGTGAGCTTGGAAAACTGAGGGGATTTTCATGAACATTTAGTCTGTGATATTTACCTCTAATTTTGTTGTTTCATTCTGCTTTTTCTTTGTAGTGGTGGGTGGCAGTGGATATAGTGGATTTTTCCATTCCTTTCTACTTTATGTAAATAAAAATATGGTTATTGCTGAAGAATTATGTTGATCTAGGCATTTTATATTGCAAAGCATACAAATAAAAAGTGTTTTCATTGAAGTCTTACTAGGAAAATGAACTGTGCACATAATTACTCATTAAAGAACACTTTTATCCTGAAGGTTTGTGAAAGCATGCATAAAACTGGCATTTAAAAAATCTTCCATGTGATTTCCAGCATAAGGTTCATGTAATACTTCATTCTAATGCCTATATTACTGAAGAATTTGACCTATGATTTGTAGTGCTTTGCTCGACTTGTCGTTTGAATTTATTAATCTTCTTATTGTGTAATTTAAATATTTTATTAACAGACTTGTGAAACAGATTGCATATGAATTTATATATATCCCCAGGGGCAGTTTTATGTTAAGAGACACAGTCTTCTGCCAACTCAGCTGACTAAGTAATGTATTATAACTTCATCATTTACAAAGCCTTTTCAAGTATTTTGTATATATTTATTTTTAATTTGATTTTATAAACATAAAATATGTGAGGTTATTAACCCCATTCCACAGATGAGGAAAACAGGAAACTGAGAGCCTGGGAGATTTTAATGATTGGGCCAAAGTTCTTTAGCTCAGCAGCTCCGGCCTTCAGCAGCACTGCTGACTCTTGTTACACAAGGATACCAGTGAAGCTGAGGTGGAGGGGTGTGTGTGGATCAGCAAGCTTTGGTCAGCAACATGTATTCATAAATTGCCCTCCTACACCTGGGTAACAGGTTGTGAATGAATGGTCAGTACTGTTGATAATGGAGGCACAGGTCTGGCATATACATGGATCAGTGTAATTCAGAATTGTGATAGAAAAATAGCTCAGTTTGTGCTTGCTACCTAGAACAATTCATCTTTTCCTTTCAAGGCAGCGGATTTTTGTGTTTATCTCATTCGGGGTCCTTCATAGGTTAAGGGACAGTAACATTGATCGAACAATGAATGCCTGTGGACTTCTGCATGACCTTGTAAACTGTCTCAGTTATAAGAACACAGTTACCAGAATAAAGGAACACCGAGCTTTCTCATTGTTACTAGCACTCCTTAAGCTGGTCACATACTTGTTTTGCTTACAAGATCCTGATTCTAGGACAACAGCAATAATTTGTTTTGAAAGTTGTTATTTTCTGTATTTTGAAGTTCCTTCAAACTGCAAAGATGTCTGTTCCCTTTACAAGTTACTTTGTTTTTTTGTTTAGAGAAATCACAAAAAACTCTCCAAACTCTCTCTTCTTTTTTTTTTTGAGTTGGAGTCTCACTCCATCACCCAGTCTGGAGTGCAGTGGCAGGCTTACAGCCACCCCAGTGTTGACCTGTGGGCTCCCGCGATCCTTCCACCTCAGCCTTCCAAGTAGCTGGAACTACAGGCAGGCGCTACCATGCCCAGCTAATTTTTGATTTATTGTAGAGATGACGTCTTGCCAAGTTGCCCAGGCTGGTTTGGAATTCTGGTTTCTCTTTGGATTGTATAAATCTTACAAATCGAAAGAGAAACCAGAGTATATATATATTCTGAATGTATATGTATAAATACTCAGAATGGCATGCTATTGTATGATTAAAGTAACTAATGAAAGTTTAAAGAGTTTCTGGACTCAGATTTCGTTTTCTAAACTTGAAGCCAAACTAAGTAAAATACCACATGAGGTGAAATGTATCATTTATCTTGACCGTGTGCACTTTTGGTTCTAAGTGTTTCTAAGCATAATTACAGTGAAAACATGGTGATACATAATCCAGGCTCCATCCCCAGCCAGAGCTAGACCCTTGGAACATCATGTAACTCTGGCCTGGCTTGCTATACCTTTCAAGTAAAGGGGTCAAACAAGGTGACTTCTGTCATGGAATGCTCAAGTTTGTAGGGACCTTTGAAGGTATGTACTAGTCCAACTTCTTTGACTTACAGATTTATTTTTATCCTCACAAAAGTTTAGCTTTTCATGATACCCCAAAACTGAAACATCAAAATTGGGCTGGCCTTGCCACCATCATTTCACAGAGATGAGAAGCTTTTTTTTGAGTTGGAATCTCACTGCCTTGCCCAGGGTAGGGTGCAGTGGTATGATCATGGCTACCTTAGCCTCAACCTGCTGGGTTTAGGTGATCCTTGTACCTCAGCCTTCCAAGTATCTTGGACTGCAGGCATTCACCACCACACCCAGCTAATTTTTTGATTTATTGTAGAGAGGAGGTCTCGCCAAGTTATCCAGGCTGGTCTCAAACTCCTGGACTCTCACCTCGGCCTGCCAAAGTGCTGGGATTATAGGCATGAGCCCCCATGCCCGGCCAGATAGGATACTTTAAAATTCTTGGATGAAAGTTGATTTCTTTCCCAATCTTTCTCCATATAGTGTCTCAATTTTTTTTTTTTTTTTGAGTTGGAGTCTCACTCTTTGTTGCCCAGGCTGGTGTGCAGTGGCATGTTCACGGCCTCCGCAGCCTCAACCTGCTGGGCTTAGGTGATCCTTCCGCCTCAGCCTTCCAAGTAGCTGAAACTACAGACACACGCCACCACGCCCAGCTAGTTTTTGTGATTTATTGTAGAGACGAGGTCTCACCAAGTTGCCCAGGCTGTTCTTAAACCCCTGGCCTCAGGCAATCCTCTTGCCTCGGCCTCCCAAAGTGCTGGGACTATAGGCTGTGCCACCGCACCGGGTCTAGTGTCTCAATTTTATTTGCAGACTAGGTGTCCATTGTATATAAATGTATGTGTGCTATTGGAAGCCTATTTTTTTAGCTGAGTGAATGTTGTTAATACTGGTGCACATACCAGCTATCATCAGAATGAAGAATTTGATCTAGTAAACTTCTGATATTCTTAGCAACCTTGTCTTGGTTAAGCAAGATTATGTAGAGCTTTACAATTTCTTTTTGTTTAGCTGCCCAAGTACCTTAAAATCATACTTTATAATAATGCTTCATCTTCAGTTTAGCATAAACTGCCAACACTTTCATAAATTTTATTGAAAACGTAACTGCGTTTACATAGTGACCTGAGGCATAGAATGATCAACTCTCTTGGTTTTCCCAGAGCAGAGAGGGTTCCTATGATGTAGAACTTTCAATGCTAACCCTGGGAAATCCCCAGGCAAACCAGGTACGTTGGTCCCTCTTACCTGAAGGTGTTTATGTGACTACATTCACAATTCTTCCCATTTGGGAAGATAAAATGCTAGATGGTTATATGCTGGATAAATGAGAACACCTTTTCAGAGCAAGGGAAATATCTTCAAGGTAGCATGTATATTTTTTTGTTAATATGACTGAAATATAGAACCATTTTATGATTTGTTGGTGTTTCTTTTCTGTGTATCTTTAAATTGGAACAGTTGAGCAATTAAATAAAATAGTTGTATCATTTGAAATATTCTCTATGTAAAATTAAAAGGGCAATTATATTTACAAGAAAACATTTATTGAGTGTCTACTAAGTGCCTTTTACTTTGAAAAGGAAAACAGAGAAAGAAAACTTTGTTAAAAGCAAGAAAGGCTAGCCTTATCAATGAGACCATAATTGTTGGCTAAATGCCACTAACTTTAGAACTCAAGCGTCTGCTCATGATAAATTTAATGGATTTTTCTTGTATTGCATTGATGCATAAGTTCATAGTATTTTTCATTGCCCAGGGAATGCAAATGTTGCATGATGGTTGATTGGTCACAGTTCATCACATTTGCCAATTCTCAGTTTGACTGATGTGGATTATCATGGATTAAAGTGTTTAAACACTCTTCATCAAAGCCCCGATGGTCTTCCTGAACATGGAGAATCACTCAGGCCAAAGTGACCCTCTGAAACGGCAAAATCATTTTTTTACTGTGCTTTTCCTGATGGCATTCTCCCTGTACACGGCACAGATGTCTTGCGACTCACCTCTGCTGCCTTTACTCCTCTGTTAAAACCAAACAGAAAAATATGTTGGAAGTGTTCACCTTTTTCCACTTGACACTCTGTCTTCTTTACTCCACAAATATCACTAACTTTCTTCAAATCTGCGAAATTTAAGGCATATTCACAAGCACAACAGTGTCACTCCAGATGACCAATGACAAACGGTAAACTCCCAGTGCCATAGTGCTGCCATACCAATACCAAATGCTATGAACTTATGCATCAACCTAATAGATTCATCTTGATTAGTGGAAAGTGCAAGGGCTTTGGCAGCTGATCAACTTGGGTTGGATCCCTATATCCTACTGTTACCAGCTTTTTGATTTTATGCAAACTATTAAACCCAGTTAACCAGTTACATCATCTATACCACGAGGATAATTGTATCTACATTGTGGGAATGTTGTGAGGATTAAATGAAATGATAAATGTGTAAAGTGCTTATTAGTACATAGTAAGTACTTGATAAATAGTAACAATTATGTGTGTGGATCTATGATTCATGTTTCGATTAGGAAAACTATTTTGGGAGGTTATTACTCTTAGTATTTTTATAGCTCCCTTAAACCTCCTAGTTATGATATTTGTATCAGGATTCGTTTGGGGTAGTTGGAAAGATTGCTCAAATATGTTTCTCCCACATGTGAAAGAAGTTCCGAATTGGACTGTTCAGCCTTGGTATGGTGGACCCCGAAGTTCTTCTAGCTCTTTGTGTACCATTCCTAAGATGTGGCCCCTCATCCTTCTGGCTCAGGATGGCTCCAGACAGCTGGATGCAGGAGGAATTGAGAATACCTCCCTTTTCCTTAAGGTGACTCCTGGAAGCACCCTAGTTAGGACTTCTGCTTGTATCAGATTGGTGAAAGCGTCACCAACATGGCCATCCCTGGCTGGACTCCTGGAAGGCTGGGAAATGTAATTATGGACTGTTTAGCTGGGCCATAGTTATCTTAAGTAAAACAGGGTTCTGCTTCTGAGAAGAAAATAAAGACTAGATCTTATGGTAGGGGTCTTCTAGTCTTTGCCACTGTGCCTCCACTTTACCACCATGGAATTCAACTTCTCAACTATTCCCCAGGACTTTCCAGTTTTTCTTTTTGTTAGCAGAGTTGGTGGGGATGCCCATTGTTGACTTTTGTCTCTCTGTCCTTTGGTTACTTTTGCTTGTATTATTTGGATCCCAGTAGGAGATTTTTTTTTTTGAGTCAGAGTCTCACCCTGTCGCCCAGACTGGAGTGCAGGAGCGGCCACCGCAGCCTCGACCTGCTGGGCTCCAGTGATCCTTCCGCCTCAGCCTTCCAAGTAGCCAGAATTACAGGCATGCGCTACCATGCCCAGCTGATTTTTTGATTTATTGTAGAGATGAGGTCTCACTGCCCAGGCGAATCTCGAACCCTCGGGCTCAGGCAATCCACTCACCTCAGCCTCCTAAAGGTGCGGGATTACAGGCTGAGCCACCAAGCCTGGCTAGGAGATCTTATAAAAAATAATCATTTCTCAATGAAGAGTGGTTGTGAATTTAAACTCCAGATCTTCATTTATTCATTCCACAAATATTTATAGTACACTCATTATGTACAGGCTGCTGTGCATTCTTATAGACAATGTGAATCATTCCTGATTCTATTTCCTTTTTTTTTTTTTGGCTTGCCTTCCCAGAAGCACAGAGTTGAATTTGTGACCTATCAGCCTCTATACTTGGTGCTGTGTTCTTCCCAGTGTTAGAACTGTCTAGCAACTTTAGGATTATGCCACTCTAACTTGGAGTGCAGGACAAGCAGGAAGAGTAGGCTTTATGGTAGGCTGCTGCCAGGCTAGCATAAATTCTGGGGTATCAGAAAAAGTCCTTCCTAAGTGTCTGCTTTCTGTACTGATGACTAATGATTTATATTAGTGGTTCTCAACCCTACCACCCACAGAAGTTTTAAAAACTACCTGGAGAACACTCTCCCACCAGACATTTTGATCCAGTGGCCCTGGGTGTAGTTTAAAAGGCTCCACAGATAATTTTAATGTGCAGCCAGCATTGAGAATCACAGGTTTAAGGCTTTGTACCTAGCTGGATTGGAAATATTCTAGAGAGAATTTACGCGGTGTTTCTTATCCGCCATATACTGGAGATCAGATTCTTTCTAGACAGGCCACAGAAAAAGGAGGTGGGAGGAATTCTGAGATTAGTAGAGTCACTTGGGTAGGAGAGACAAGACATTGAAATGCTTTAGGGACACATTTGACTACGGTTTATTTAGAGCTGGCCTTTCTAGCCTGTTTTGGCAGCTCCCGTTGTGGGGAATCTTCCCCTTGAGCAAAATAACCTGGTTAACTCTGGCTTCAAGCCCTGAAGAAAGTGCTGGGTCTAGATGTGGCCATCATTATTATCATGACTTTGCAGTTTTTGCTCCTTGGAGACAGTGAGGCAAGTGAAGCAGAGTGGGGTAGATTATGATTTTCAGAACCAGGAGATTGTCAAGGTTTGTGAGAGCCTGCCAGGTCCAGGAGGGCTGGCGAGGGCACAAGGAGCAATGGGGTTGAGTAGGAATCCTGTTTTATGTTTCAGAGTTGTGTGAGCCGGGCTCTGTGGCTCAGCCTGTAATCCCGCGCCTTTGGGTGGCTGAGGTGAGTGAATTGCCTGAACCCGCGGGTTCGAGACCCACCTGGGCAGGCGAGACCTCATCTCTACAATAAAATTTTTAAAAAAATTAGCTGGATGTGGTAGCACGCAGCTGTAATTCCGGCTACTTGGAAGGCTGAGGCGGTAGCATCGCCGGAGCCCAGCAGGTCGAGGCTGCGGTGGCCGGGAGTGGCCACTGTACTCCAGTCTGGGTGACAGTGAGACTCCAACTCAAAAAAAAAAAAGAGTTATGTGAATTCCAGGAAGACCAAGCCTTCTCTTATTCAAATATAAGAACAAAACAATTTCCAGAGTTTACTCTGTTTCAGTTTCTTCATGCCACTGTCCCCAGCCCCTTTATCTCAGTGTGGACATTTAAAAATGGCATTCGAGGGGGTGCCCCTCAAAACTGGAATTTGTTTATTAAAAATTATTTGTTTATTTTTACATTTTTAAACTTCAGTCATCTTCAAAGTACTTTCGATTTAATGCAGTACACCTATTGAAATGCTTTTTCCACTGCTCAAAACAATTTTTGAAGCTGGGCACAGTGGTTCACGCCTGTAATGCCAGCACTTTGGGAGGCAGAGGAGAGAAGTTTGCCTGAGTCCAGGGGTTCGAGATCAGCCTGGGCAACATGGTGAGACCTCATCTCTATAGTGAATAAAAAAAAATAGCCGGGGCCTGGTGGCACACGCTTGGTAAAGTTCCATCTACTTGGAAGGCTGGGGCGGAAGGATTACCTGAGCCCAGCAGGTCAAGGCTGCAGTAGCCATGTGTCACTCACTCCAACCTGGGTGACAGAGTGAGACTCCGACTCAAGAAAAAAAACAAAACAAAAAACAATTTTTGAACACATTAATTTTGATGTCTTTTAGTGCTTCTGCCGTTTTTGTTTTACGACTTCCACATTGCAAAACGTTTCCCTTTGAGGACTTTTTTAATCCAGGGAAACCAAAAAAAAGTTACTCAGGGTCAGATCAGGTGACTAGGGAGGGTGGAGCACGGGGGTTGTGCCGTTTTTTGTCAAAAACTGCTGAACACTCAGTGTGGTATGGGCAGGTACATTGTCATGGTGGAAGAACCAGTCACCTGTTTGCCACAACTTGGGATGTTTCTTCCGCAACATAGCCATAACAGTGCTAGCTGGTCCACTGTTGCCGATGAGTCCTAGAACATTTACCTAGCAGGGAAGCCTGTAGTACAAGGGGCTCACCTGCCAAAAGATGATTCCAGTTTTTTTTGTTTCTCTTTATATATATTTTATGTATCCCGCTCTTAGTGTTTAGAGCATAATAAAACAGTGGCTTACTGTGTGCCAGATACTAGGCTAAGAATTATGAAACTAAGGCTTAGAAAGGATGACAAGGGACAAAGTTGGGAAATATTTATTTCAAAATATTTTTTTAAATCTCTTGTGCCCTATTTCCTCGTAATGTGGTTTTTCTTGGTAACTGATTCAAGGATATTTTCATTATATTGATTTTTTAGTATGTTTTTGTAATTTACTACATACTTCCTGCTATTCTTAAACAGAGGCTACTTTGTTGAACTTGAGGATCTCAAAATCCCTTTCAACCTAAGATTTTATTAGTTGACCTTTTGGGGATGTCCCAGGCCTCATTCTGAGCCTGTTGCACTGTGCTGAAGAGTCAAGAGTTGGCTGAACAGGGTCTGACTCCAGTAGTTCCCCAGGCCTTGTCTCCTTATAAAAGCCCCCAGTGTTTTTTTTATTTTGTTTTTTGTGGGGTGGGGTGTCAATTTACATTTTTTAAACAAAGGATAGACACTTATGACGTTCAGGGCAGAATAACATGTCTACCTCTCTGCCAAATTCATTTGTAAGTGAATCGGGCTCAGGTAACCTCTCTAGTGACATTTGTGCTTTCCATCACCCTCTCTGTTGACATCAGGGCCCTTTATTTTGTTTACTTTTTTAATTAGAAGTTTCACTCTGTCATCCAGTTTGGAGTGCAGTGACATGCTCACGGCCATTGCAGCCTCGACCTGTTGGGCTCAGGCGATCCTTCAACCTTAGCCTTCCAAGTAGCTGGAACCACAGGTGTGCACCATCATACTCTGCTATTTTTTTTTTTTTTTAATTGTAGAGACAAGGTCTTGGCAAGTTGCCCAGACTGGTCTCAAACCCCTGAACTCAGGCAATCCTCTTGCCTCAGCCTCCCAAAGTGCTAGGATTACAGTCGTGAGACACTGCTCCCAGCAGTACTCTTTACCTTGTTAGCCGAATTCAAAAAGGTATAAGCCTTTTTAGTGTCAATAACCTGGTGGATCACAAGACTGTCACTGTCAGTGTGAAACACTCAGTACCTAAAAAAAGTTTTCCTCACCATCTAGAGAATTTGGGCCAGTGTGTTTTGGAAATGACTTATGCTAAATACTATATACATTTTTATTTTTCAGAACTGACATTTCTATAAATATGGTATTAGGCAAAAATCTATGTGGTGCTTATGATTTTTTTTCCCCCTAGCAGATTTTTAATCCCTGGAGGTCAGGGGCTCATATTCCACAAAAACACCTGGAAGACTATAACTTAGATAAAGTAGACATTCAGACAGTGTTTGTTAAATATAACTTTTAAAATGCTTTAAGTAGAGGCCCTGACAAATTATATCTGAAATCTTTTACGTTTGAAAACCTAATGACTGTATGAAATTTGTCATGAAATGTCTTCTGAAATATCATTTAATGCGCTGAATAACCTCCTGGTCTACTTGATAAGCCTGTGAAATTACACTTTCTTTCAGTAGATAACTTTGCTGTTCTCAAGTGAAAACACTTTGCTTATCCTTGCTAGTCCAGCCTGGGGAAAGTGGCTAGACCTGGGCTACTGTAGCTGGGAACTTCCTTCGAGGAAATCAGGGCCAATGCCCAGTTAGAGGGGCCTGAGCTGGCTCTTTGATGGAGCCAAAGATTGTTAGAATTTTAGAGGTGGTGAGACCTTAGAGGTACATCACAGTCCTCTAATTTTTAGATGAATAAAAGTGAGTCTCAGTGAAGTGAAGTAACTTTTTAAAGGCTACAGAATTCAGTAGAGTAAAAATTGGAACCAGACCAGTGTGAGAAACAGGTAAACAATGGGCTTTTTTTCTTTCCCTATTTCCTCAGCCTATCTATCCAGGAGCAATGAAGATACATGTTTCTCCATTGCTTTTCTTTGTGAGTTGTGTTTTAAACTGGAAGTTTTCCCATTTTCATAATTGGTTATACGTAGAGACAACAGAGAGAAATAATAGCCATGTTTTGGAAACATATTTTTGTTAAACTCTTAGGGATGGATAGTAAATGAACATTTAAGATCATTTAACAGATTTAGGATACATTTTCAAGTTAGCAGCATCTTAGTCTTCTTTCTTCCTCATCCTCCCCTAACCTTTTCAATTAAATTAATTCTGTAAGTTGTTTAGGTATTATTGATTATACCAGATATGAATCTACACTTTGTGCTTGATATTTTTAAAGTATTAAAGAGGTGATAACTATGTCATTTCAATAAATATTTTATGCATGTTTTCTAATTTTGCCATAACATGACATTTTAATTTGATTATCCTAAGGATTTTAGTTATATACTTTAAATAGTATTTTTAAATGGACTTTGTTCTTAAGCCAGCTGTGTCTCCTATTTTATTGTTTTTAATTCTGTCCGAAGCTCTTTACATATATTTAAAAAAACCTCTTAGGGTAGAGGAAGCATCTAGAGTGTTTTTGTATTTTGGTAACTTACAATCTGTTAATAGACTGTGAAATGACTTTTAGTTCAATATATTGAATTTTGTCTAGCAGCTAAGAATTTTCAAAGCCTTTGGCAGTCTATGGTAAAGAATATTTGTAGTGCTTGACTACTTTTTTTTTTTTTTTTTTTAATCAGGCTTGAGTTCGGTGGTGCAATCATGGCTCACTAATTCTTGACTTCCTGAGCTTGGGCCATCCTTTCATGTCAGTCTCCTGAGTAGCTGGGATTACAGGCATGTGTCACTATGCCTGCCTTATTTTTTATTTTTATTTTTTATTTTTGTAGTGACAAAAATATGTTGTCTAAGCTGGTCTCGAACTCCTGGGCTCAAGTAATCCTCACACCTTGGCCTCCCAAAGTGCTGGGATTACAGGCATGAGCCTCTCTACCTGACCTTAGATGACTTTTTGGAAGAAAATATGTTCTGTAATTTGTATCCCAAAGAGTCTAATTTGTGTTTTGCATTTATTCCGTTCAAAACTCTTCTGAGTCGTATATGCTTTTGGTTAGTTAACATTTCTTTGTGAATTATTTGTCAAAGTGATTTTTGTGTATGATCAGATGAGCACTTTGAGACAAATTGGAAAAAAATATTTTAACACAAGAAAATAGTGCTTTTTGAAAAAAAGGTAACAAAACCTATGTACTTTTATAGTCTTTTGTTACATAAAATTATGAAGGGGAGAAAAATGAAAAAATTTTAGCAATCTAGGTTTTTAAATCTATCTGAAATTCTGGAATGTTATATGCTTCACCTGAAAAACAATTCAATTGGATCAAAAGGTCCTGTTATATCATATTCTTTACTCTTCTACTGAACATAAATAATAGTAATAGCAATTTTGCATTTGTATAACACTTTGAAGTCATAACCCATGGTGTCGTTTGCTCATTACAGCATTCAAGGAGATACTTAAGAGTTACTATCTTTAACAAATAAGTAAGCCCAAATTTAGAGAGGTTGAGTTACTCTCCCAAACCAACATCTCTAGTTAATAGTAGATTGGAGTCCTGTTTTCCTGACTACCGACTAATGTTCTTTCTACTTTTGTTTATCTAGGTTGTTTGGTGAGATATATAGATTTATATTTATATATCTCTAAATGTATGTTATGTATGTACATTAATTCTAATATATTTTTGACTCAATTATGAAGTAGCATATCATCATTTCCAGGTACTGTATATGAAGCTTTTTTTTTTGAGTCTGTCGGCCAGGCTGGAGGGCAGCTCACCACAGCCTCCACCTCCTGGACTCAGGCAGTCCTTCCACCTCAGCTTCCTGAGTAGTTGGGATTACAGGTGCTTGCCACCATGCCTGGCTAATTTTTGTATTTATTTTTGTAGAGACAAGGTCTTGCTATGTTGCCCAGGCTTTCTCGAACTCCTGGCTCAAGTGATTCTCCCTTCTTGGCCTCCTGAAGTGTTGGAATTACAGGCCTGAGCCACCACGCCTGGCCCTGTATGTGATCATTTCTATTTGTTTTGTTTTCCTTTAGATTCTTAGCAAAACTGGCTGTTAAATTAATAAAGTGAGTTAAAAATGAAATACAGTGATAGCAAACAGTGCAGTACTCTTTTGGTTGATAATGTTATATACATACCTCCCACAGAACATTCTCCTTGTCATTATCCAGTGTACTTCCCATTCTTGGACATCTGGCCTCCCACTGGTCTCCTCAATGCCTGTGGGGATAACACCAGTCTTGCCTGAAATCTTACACAATGTTAGGGATTGGAACAGTTTAATTTTACCCTACTGAAGCCCTTTGCAGACATTTCAGTGAATTGACATGGTTTCCTTAGCTATATTATCTAGCATTTTATTAAAAGGGCCCTTCTCTCTTCAATAAAGATAAGGCAGCAAATATAAAATTATAAATTTAATGTTTATTTAGTCAGAGATATCTGAAAATACAGTTCTGAATGCTTTCCACATTTAATGTCAGCATCTTTGTTGTTATGTAATGGGCAGTCACTCAATTAGAATTTATTAAATGTCTGCTCTAGGAATGATGATTTGCTATTCATAATTTATGAGTATGTTAAAATCCCAAACATATTGTACTGTTGTGATTTTTTTTCTTTAACTTTTTAAATGCTAAAGCAGTACATTCGCTTGTAGGCAGTTGGCACATCTTTAAATGTCAAAGAAAGAGAGCACGAAACGTTTGCTTTTGAAATAAAGAATTCTTGTTTTTTGAAAGCATTTTACCCATGTATGCAGTTATTGAAGTAAAATATTTGTATTTGGCTGACTTGTCTTCACCAAATGTCACAGCTCAGGCCTCTTTTTGGTTGGAGACATAGGGCAAGTCCTTCTATTAAATAGGCAATTAATCTTTAAACAGATGTGGAGACTGTCCTTAATAATTACTAGATGGGGTTTATGCTGTCCTTTTTGTAATAAATTGTTCTTTTAAGAAGAACATTTGTGTTTCATATATACTGTGTTGTCTTAGGGTTTTTGTTATCTTTAAATCTGCTTCTGGATAAATGTGGATTTTAGTTCACATTTAGCTATTTTGTATGGGCTATAACTTACTGTTGTTCACAGAGAGAAGGAGGGCCAGCAAATTATTTATGCTTCTGATTGTATTTAATTGCCAAAACTTGTTTTCACTTCTGTTTCAACATATATTTTTTACACATAAAATGCTGTCTTTCATTTATTTCAAGACAGACATTTTATTCACATTTTAACAGTCTGATACCAAGGTATGTCATATGTAATACACGACCTAATTATAGTTTTTTTTACTTTCTTAGTGGCACATAGAACAACAGGGTGCCTTACATTTCATGGTGTCTCTAATTGGATGAAAATCAGTACTTATAATGGAAAGATCTTTACCAAGTTTTGAAGCATCATTTGAAGCACAGGTGGTTTATAATTTATATGCACTCATCTATACATCTACTTTCAGTCGCTGTTTGCCTGAAATCAAGGCTGAATTTTCATTTACATTGTTAACTTTGGAGACAGGTACCTAATAAGAACTAATTGGGAAATTTGCTATATTTATTTAAGGAAACTCCTGCTAGATATGTTAAGGGGTTTGTTTGAGTTTGAAAAGCTCAAAGTTAAGTTACTAGCAGGACTATACATATAACCCGCTCTTCATTTCTGTCCTTTTACCTTTGTTGCTTAATGATGACCTCTGTGAGATTGTTGCTGCATCCACTGAGAGAGTCAGGTAAGGAGTGTTCTCACGTGATCTGCTCTCAGGCAGCCTCCATACATCTCCTTTCTCTCTTATCTGATTGTTTAAAACAAGCCAAAAAAATGTAAATATATGTGGTAGAATTATTATGTATATGTGTGTATGCATACACATGTATGTATGTGACAAATACATGTATCACATAAGCTGTTTATTATGACAAGGAGTATCATGAGGTCAGCATTACCATCTGTTAGACATAGACTCTCCAAACATGTGCTGTTTAATTTGTTAAATAAAAACAAGGTTTAAATGGATGGCCATTGTTTTTGCCCTTTATAAAGGCCTTGGCCTGAACTTGACGATGACTTAGAAAAAGTGATTCTATGAGAGCTGAAATAACTCACCCAGATCACTTTAAAATTTTAATAGAACATAAAGAATTTAGGTAGATGGCTAGTTAACAGGATTAGGGAAAAAAGAATGAGCATTTGTGTGTGCCAAACACTTTATATACCTTATGTCTTTGAATCCTTTGAAAGTTCCACAGGTGGTATTTTACAGGGGGAGAAAATTGAGGATTAGAAGGGGTAAGTTATTTGTTTAAGATATAATCTTGTTAGACTCTCTCCTATCTCTTAGGCTCTCCCTCACACAACGATGACTGAGCAACAGTGTGCTCA